>NW_025765517.1:0-151862 GCF_003918875.1 Haliotis rubra | reverse complement strand
TATGGTAAAGTTAATACGCATTGCTGGTGGATTTTGCTAATGAAGGGAACTTCAATTGGGAGATACAAGTGTTCCAATTATGTTCGCTAGAAAGCAAAGCGAAGACGAAAGTAGCATGAGTCAGGTTTAAGTATAAAATATCGAATTTTATTCAGAAAAATTGTTACTTCTTGGTACATATCAAAATGCATCTTTTCTTACCGGGTGTTTTTTATGGGACATGCCGGCCAATACCGTCACAGGTTTGTTTGCTTTCACTTTGCCGCTTCGCACAACGATTGGCTGCACGCACTGGAAAAATTCCATCCTCCCATGGTAGGGATGTGCTCTTCGGCTTTGGTGGACAGGCCCATGCCTATTGGCAGAAATATGGCGCACGCTTTTACAGGTGTTTTTATGGTCTGAGCGTTGGAGACCCCGAGATAGGGTGAGCCCTGTGCTCTTTACGAAACAGCTTCCCAGTTGCTTTGTGATAGAGTAGAATTTGCTCCGCGACGGTTCCACTAATGGACCAGTCCTTGTATCTCGAGACAAAACAGCTGGACTCCCTCAACACCAAGCACCTGTGGTATGCGGGTAGACATAGGTATAGGCTTGCAAGTTGGGGGAATAAAGGTATTTAGCCTTTAGGACATATATATACAGATATACAGGGTAAATTGTTAGAAGTGGGAAGGACGGCGGACTTTACTCCACTAACTCACTGCTGTTACATTAAAGTCAGATATTCTAGATTTACCCTAGGTCCGTATTTGATAGGGGATCGTGGATTGTTAATTTAATTTTAGATTTTGGGCTAAAAAACTTCCCAGAAATATATATATTTTGTTACGGGTTTTGGAGTTTGTGTTTTGGTGTAAATAAAAGTTTCGGTGATATAAATTGTCTTATGTCCGAAGGCGGCATCTCCCAACCGGAAACAGCTGGAGGGAAATCTCTGTTCACGGACGTATAGGTTTATACCTGGAGCCGCACTTCTGTGGTGTTTGACATGCCAGTTGAAAAGGAAAAACCACAACGAAAGTAGAACCACACGCGGAAACATGTAGCTTCCGCATGGACAGAGCGTAAAACCACTTGTTATGAATTTACTAAACTACTGAAGAATTAAAATATCAATACATCTATAATGCTTTGGGATCTGCATTCCTTCGGCGATTACTGGCGTAACTGGAACTGCACACAGGTCAGCTAAGGTTACAGAATTCTAAGTATTTACTAACACTCTAGTCAAATTCAACACTTCTTTGTAAAAACATTTTGTGACGAGTTTTGCTTCTTGTTTACTTCTTATACAGAGGTTTTTAGCATCTAAATTCAAATGATTTTCAGATATGCTTTAATTTTTTTATCACATAGGGTGACCACTGTTACAATGATACATAAGTTACCGTGACAGCACCGTGATGTAATCACTGGAGAAAAACAAGCACTGAAGTGTTAAAACAGCAGAATACATCACTGCGGTATCTTTAGATAGATCTATAACCTTTAATGCACGTAAATAATATCAAATTCCCATTACATATCTTAGTCAACTTTACCTGCATCTCTTCACCGCTACGTTAATACAATCTCACAAACACTACAAGATTTCAATGCTGTGTGTGAATTTCTATTTTTCAAGAAAACTTTAAAGCAAATGGCGTGTGTCTGGGGCATGTGACATATCCTTCATTCATATATCTGCCAGTAGTTTCAGATATTTTTGACTGAATATCATTGCAGTTTCTTATTTTGATAACGAGGTATCGGTAACGCGATGTACTATATCCCAATCTTCGTGGGCTTCTAGTTGTCTTAAAGAGGTTCCAATGAAGTCTTGTGGATTGATGACGCTCACTTTTACATATGACCCTGTTTCATAATGAAGCCTGATAAATAGTACCTTTTAAGCATATGATACTGCACATGTGGTAACGTTTGTATCCCGCTTCTTTTATTCTGAAATTACTAACACCATATGGTAATGATAAATAAGTACCTTAAACATATGATACTGCACATGTGGTAACGCTTGTATACCGCCTTCTTTTTAGTCTGAAATTACTAACACTATATGGTAATGATAAATAGTACCTTTAAACATATATGATACTGCACATGTGGGTAACGTTTGTATACCGCTCTCTTTAGTCTGAAATTACTAACACTATATGGTAATGATAAATAGTACCTTTAAACATATGATACTGCACATGTGGTAACGCTTTGTATACCGCCTTCTTTAGTCTGAAATTACTAACACTATATGGTAATGATAAATAGTACCTTTAAACATATGATACTGCACATGGTGGTAACGTTTGTATCCCGCCTTCTTTAGTCCTGAAATTACTAACACTATATGGTAATGATAAATAGTACCTTTAAAACATATGATACCTGCACATGTGGTAACGTTTGTATCCCTGCTTCATTGGTCTGAAATTACTAACACTATATGGTAATGATAAATAGTACCTTTAAACATATGATACTGCACATGTGGTAAACGTTTGTATCCCGCCTTCTTTAGTCTGAAATTACTAACCCAATATGGTACTTTTATTTCTTATTTTGGCGTTAATAATTATGTATTTCCATATTAGATATATTATTCCTCGGCTTTTCTTAATCATGACTAAAAAAATAGATATATTAATACGACAAATCTTGTTATGGTAACATATCGGTAACCTGACCGACAATTTCAAGATGAATGAAAACCTTGTTTTATTGTGGGTTGATGATAATAAAGATGTATTTTAATTATCAGAAGAAATGTAAGTTCAGCGCTTGGATATATTAACAGAAACAATAACCTGCAGGGTAGTCCTTGGTCTTCTGGCCAGACATTATAACAATGAAACGCTTTACTAACGCGGCGATCGCTTCGGCAACATAACGCTACTCAGGCTACATTAATGACTTTTCTAGCTGCAAAAAAAAAAAAATGTTTTGGAACAAGGACTCTACTCTCACGCAAAACATTGTATTTGACTTTTTAATCTGTTTCTGAACTGCGTAAATGAGCTATCGAAAGTCTCCGCCACCATTACTTGTGAATGAGTATAAGGTGTTTTAACAAAAAACATTCAAATTAAATCAAAATCAGTTCAGATTCGGATTTGATGCACCATACTACTACTCTGGCTTACGAGTTATGATAAAGAGTATGATTCGCTACCCCATTACGACTCAACTTGGTAAGAGTCATTCCAGATCGTCTGTTTTGAGCCTTTAATTGATTGCATCCACGATGCATGTTATACTTCAATTGTCACGTAACCAATTTCAAGAAAGTGACGCTGATTGGGCGTTATACCCTGACTGGGAACGTCAAAGTATCCTTACCCAGTGGCGCTGATGGGCATGGCATACCATCAATGTTCACTAGCATCCTACCAATATGATGGTATGTTATATCGACTGAACGTCGCCTGGTTAATCCTACTCACTGGCGCTGATGGGTATGTTATATCGACTGGAATGTCACCGAGTATCCCACTTCAGTGGCGCTGATGGGTATGTTATATCCAAGCGTAATTGACTGTCACGGCATCCCCACTCAGTACGCTGATAGGTACCGTTATATCGACTGGAATGTCACGGTATCCTTACTCAGTGGCTTTGATAGGTATGTTATATCGACTGGACTGTCACTTAGTATCCTACTCACCTGGCGTTTGATAGGTAATGGTTATATCGTGACTGGACTGTCACCAGTATCCTACCTCAGTGGCCTTGATAGGTATGTTATATCGACTGGATTGTCACGAAAGTATCCCCAGTGGCTTTTGATGGGTATGTTATATCGACTGGAATGTCACCAGTATCCCATCTTCTGGCTGCTGATGTAGCATGTTATATCGACTGGAATGTCACTTACAGTATCCTACCGGCTGCTGGATCGGCATGTTATATCGACTGAAATCGTCATGAGTATCCCACCAGTGCATGCCGCTGATGGGTATGTTATATCGACTGGAATGTCACAGCATCCCACTACGCTGATGGCATGCCATATCGACTGGAAATCGCCCAGGAGCATCCCACCAGCGGCTGATGGCATGTTATATCGACTGGAATGTCACGCAGCATCCCACCAGCGGCGTTGATAGGTATGTCATGCACGAATCGGAATGCCCAAATGCAGCATCCCACCCAGTGGCTGATGGGTATGCGTTATACCGGCACCTGAAACGTCACCAGCATCCCACCACCGGCATACCGACGGGCACAAGCCATGATCTAATCGACCGTCACCAGCATCCTACCACCAGTGGCGCTGATAGGCATGCCATAACGACCGGAATGTCACGGCAGCATCCCACCAAAGGCGCGCTGGATGCAAGTATTTTATCGACTGGAATGTCAGGAGTATCCCACCACCGGCTGCATGGGTATGTGGTTATATTGATCTGGAAATGTCAATGAAAGTATCCTACCTACAGTGGCGCTGATGGGTACAGTTATATCCACTGGACCGTCACCGAGCATCCCACCTAGTACGCTTGATAAGGTATGTTATATCGACTGGAATGTCACGAAAGTATCTCCACTGGCACTGAGTGGCTGGTACTGAAGAAGGTTAGCATCGACTGACCGTCACGGTATCCCACCACAGTGGTATTGATAGGTATGTTATATCGACTGACTGTCACCTAAGTATCCCACTCAGTGGCTGATGGGTATGTTATATCGACTGGGTCGTCAACAATGCAGCATCCCACCAATGGCATTGGCATGTGGGTATATATACGACTGGAATCACTGCAGTATCCTACCACTCGCATTGATGGGTATGTTATATCGACTGGAATGTCATGAAAGATCCCATCCAGGTATGCTTGATGGGTATGTTATATCGACTGGAATGTCACTAGTAGTATCCTACTCACTGGCTGCTGATGGGTATGGTGTTATATCGACTGGAATGTCAATGAGTATCCTACTCCTTACGTTGATGGGTATGTTATATCGACTGGAATGTCATGAGTATCCAACCAAGTGGCGCTGATAGGTATATTATATCGACTGGACTGTCACGAAGTATCCTACCCAGTGGCCTTGATGGGTATGTTATATCGACTGGACTGTCACGCAGTATCCTACCAGTGGCGTTGATGGGTATGTTATATCGACTGGACTGTCAAATGAGTATCCTACTCCCCTGGCTGATTGATGGGTATGATATATCGACTGGAAATGTCACCGAAGTATCCTACCCCTGGCGTTGATGGGTATGGTTATATCGACTGAATGTCACGAGTATCCCTACTCAGTGGCGCTTTGATGGGTATCAAATATCGACTGGAATGTCACTTGAGCATCCTACTCCAGTGGCTGATGGGTATGTTATATCGACTGGAATGTCACCATTAATCCTACTCTGGCGTTGATGGGTATGTTATATCGACTGGAATGTCACGAAGTATCCTACTCCAGTGCTTTGATAGGTATGTTATAATTCCACTGGAATGTCACGGTCGAGCATCCCATTCAGTGATATGCTTTAGATGGGTATGTTATATCGACTGGACTGTCAATGTCGTGGATCAGTACCTCTGGCTTTGATGGGTATATGTTATATCGATCGGAATGTCACTTTAGCATCCTACCCAGGTGGCGTTTGATAGGTATGCTATATCGACTGGAATGTCAATGAGTATCCTACTCTGGCGCTGATGGGTATGCTGGTATCGACTGGAATGTCAATGAGTATCCTACTCCGGTGGCTGATGGGTATGTTATATCGATTGAATGTCACGCAGTATCCTACTCAGTGGCGTTGATGGGTATGTTATATCGACTGGAATGTCACGAAAGTATCCTACTCTACGCGTGCTTGATGGGTATGTTATAATCGAATTGAATGTCAATGAGTATCCTACTCAGTGGCGCTGATGGGTATGTTATATCGACTTTCGAATGTCACGGTAGTATCCTACTCAGTGGCGCTGATGGGTATGTTATATCGACTGGACTGAAGTATCCTGTCATGGGTATGTTATAATCGACTGGAATGTCCCTGGTATCCTCTCCCTGGCATTGATGGCATGTTATATCGACCGGAAACGTCACCGCAGTTCATCCCACTCTTCGATGCTGATGGGTATGTTATATCGACTGGTAATGTCGATGAGCATCCCACTCAGTGGCGCTGATGGGTATGTTATATCGACTGGAATGTCACGAGTATCCCACTCCCTGAAGCTGATGGGTATGCGGCTTGAATGTCACCGAGTATCCTACTATCGGCGTTGATGGTCAATGTTATATCCTGAATGTCACTGGCTGATGGCGTATGGGTATGTTATATCGACTGGAATGTCGCGAGTATCCTACTCCAGTGGCGCGCGTTGATGGGTATGTTATATCGACTGAATGTCACGCAGTATCCTACTCCCCTGGTGATGGTATAAAGATATCGATGAATGTATGTTATCCATATCTTTGAGGTGATCTGGAATGTCACGCAGTATCCTACTCCTGGCTTATGGTACAAGTTATATCGACCGGAATGTCATACAGCATCCTACTAAGTGCAATTGATGGGTATGTTATATCGACTGGAATGTCACGAAAGCATCCTACTCAGTGATGGCGTTGATGCAAGGTTATATGGATGGGAATGTCGATTTATATCCTACTCCAGCGGCGTTGATGGGTGCTATATGAAAACTGGAATGTCATATATATCCCACCAGTCCATGCTGATGGGTATGTTATATCGACTGGAATATCATCGAAAGTATCCCACTCAGTGGCATTGATGGGTATGTTATATCGACTGGAAATGTCACGAGTATCCTACCCCTGGCGTTTGATGGGTATGTTATATCGACTGGAATGTCACGAGCATCCCACCTGCAGTGGACTTGATAGGCATCATTATTGCCCAGCATCCAGATCGGAATGTCCGATGACAGAATATCCGAAAGCATCCCACTGAAGTTGATGGCATGCTAATCGACCGGAATGTCACGCATCCTACTCCAGTGGCGCTGATGGGCATGTTATATCCACTGGACCGTCACTCAGCATCCTACCCACCAGTGGCTGATAGAGTATGTTATATCGACTGGAATGTCACGAAAGTATCCTTACTCCAGTGCGGCTTTGATGGGGGTATGTTATATCGACTGGACCGGTCAAATGAAGTATCCCCACCAGTGGCGCTTGATAGGCATGTTTATATCGACTGGAATGTCACGAGCATCCTACCCAGTGGCGTTGATAGGGTATGTTATATCGAATCGGATTGTCACCATGCATCCCCTGTAAGTTGATGGGTATGTTATGTCGACTGGAATGTCACCATTCAGTCAGTATCCCGTACTCGTGGCTGATGGGTATGTTATATCGACTGGAATGTCGCACTGAAAGTATCCACTCTGGTCGCTTGATGGGTATGTTATATCGATCTGGAATGTCACGAGTATCCCACCAGTGGCGCTTGATGGGGTATGTTATATCGACTGGAATGTCCACGAGCATCCTACCTAGCTGATGCTTACTATGGGCTGGATGCTATATCGACCCTGGAATGTCAGGAGCTGGATCCCACCAGTGTATGCTGATGGAGCATGTTATATCGACTGGAATGTCACGAAGTATCCTACTCCAGTGGCGCTGATGGGTATGTTATATCGACTGGAATGTCACGGTATCCTACTCTGAAGTTGATGGGTATGTTATATCGACTGGAATGTCACGAGTATCCTACTCCAGTGGCGTTGATGGGTATGTTATATCGACTGGAATGTCACGGAAGTATCCTCCTCCCTGGTGTTGATGGGTATGCTATATCGACTGGAATGTCCCTTAGGATATCGACCCCCGGTTGATGGGTATGTTATACTCATTTGGAATGTCACGAGTATCCTACTAATTATGCTGATGGGTATGTTATATCGACTGGAATGTCACTTAGGCATCCCACTCTAGTGCGCTTGATGGCATGTTATATCGACTGAAATGTCACTTCCAGTATCCCACCAGTGGCATGATAGGTATGTTATATCGACTGGAACGTCAGCGAGAGCATCCTACTCCAGAAGCTGATGGCATCGAGTACGACTGGAATATCCGAGTATCATGGTTGATGGGTATGATATGGGCCTATCTATCTATATACATGCTTTGATGGGTATGCTCATTTGGAATGTCCTGAGTATACTCGATTGGTGGGTATGTCACTGTTGAACAGCATCCCACTCAGTGGCGCTGATGGGTATGTTATATCGACTGGAATGTCACTCGAGTATCCCACACTGGACAGTGGCGCTGATGGCAGTATGTTATATCGACTGGAATGTCACTGAGCATCCCACTCAGTGGGATACATTGGGTATGTTATATCGACTGGAATGTCACGAGCATCCTACTCAGTGCTTACATGGCTTTGATGGGTATGTTATATCGACTGGAATGTCAATGGAGTCATCCTACCACTGGCTGCTGATGGGTATGTTATATCGACTGGAATGTCACGCAAGTATCCCAAAATCGCAGTGGCTGATGGGTATGTTATATCGACTGGAATGTCATCAATGCATCCTACTCAGTGGCTTTTGATGGGTATGTTATATCGATTGAATGTCACTGAGCATCCTACTCAGTGGCTTTGATGGGTGTTATATCGACTGAATGTCACGGAGTATCCTACTCAGATGCATTGATGGGTATGTTATATCGACTGGAATGTCACCGAAGCATCCTACTCCAGTGGCGTTGATGGGTATGTTATATCGACTGGAATGTCATGAGCATCCTACTCAGGCGCTGATGGGTGTATGGTTATATCGACTGAATGTCACCGAGTATCCCACTCTTCTGGCGTTGATGGGTATGTTATATCGACTGGAATGTCACGGTATCCTACCAGCAGTGGCGCTGATGGCATGTTATATCGACTGGAATGTCACGACCGCAGTATCCTACTCAGTGGCGTTGATGGGTATGTTATATCGACTGGAATGTCACGAAGCATCCCACCAGTGGCTTGATGGGTATGTTATATCGACTGGAATGTCACGAGTATCCTACTCTCTATGGCGCTGATGGGGTATGTTATATCGACTGGAATGTCAGGAGTATCCTACCAGTGGCGCTGATGGGTATGTTATATCGACTGGAATGTCACGAGTATCCTACTTCCAGTGGCGCTGATGGGTATGTTATATCGACTGGAATGTCACCAGCATCCCACCAGTGGCTGCTGATGGGTATGTTATATCGACTGGAATGTCACGAAGTATCCCACTCAGTGGCATTGATGGGTATGTTATATCGACTGGAATGTCAATGAGTATCCTACCAGTGATGCATTGATGGGTATGTTATATCGACTGAATGTCACGAGTATCCTACCAGTGGCTTGATGGCATGTTATATCGACTGAATGTCACGGTATCCTACTCAGTGGCGCTGATGGGTATGTTATATCGACTGGAATGTCACGAGCATCCCACCAGTGGCGCTGATGGGTATGTTATATCGACTGGAATGTCAGGAGTATCCTACTCTAGTGGCGCTGATGGGTATGTTATATCGACTGGAATGTCACGAGCATCCTACCAGTGGCTTTGATGGGTATGTTATATCGACTGGAATGTCAACAGCATCCTACTCAGTGGCGCTGATGGGTATGTTATATCGACTGGAATGTCATCAGTGAGTATCCTACTCAGTGGCATTGATGGGTATGTTATATCGACTGGAATGTCACGAGCATCCTACTTAGTGGTGCTGATGGGTATGTTATATCGACTGGAATGTCACGAGCATCCTACTCAGTGGCTTGATGGGTATGTTATATCGACTGGAATGTCACTAGTATCCCACTCAATGGCGTTGATGGGTATGTTATATCGACTGGAATGTCAATGGTATCCCACCAGTGGCTGCTGATGGTATGTTATATCGACTGGAATGTCACGAGTATCCTACTCCAGTGGCATTGATGGGTATGTTATATCGACTGGAATGTCATTGGTATCCTACCAGTGGCGCTGATGGGTATGTTATATCGACTGGAATGTCACGAAAGTATCCTACTCAGTGGCGCTGATGGGTATGTTATATTGACTGGAATGTCACGAGTATCCTACCCAGTGGCATTGATGGGCATGTTATATCGACTGAATGTCATTGAAGTATCCTACTCAGTGGCTGCTGATGAGTAAGTTATATTGACTGGAATATCACGAGTATCCTACTCAGTGGCGCTCATGGGTATGTTATATCGACTGGAATGTCACGAGTATCCTACTCTGGCTGCTGATGGGTATGTTATATCGACTGAATGTCACTTTCAGTATCCTACTCACTGGCTGATGGGTATGTTATATCGACTGGAATGTCATGCGAGTATCCTACCAGTGGCGCTGATGGGTATTTTATATCGACTGGACTGTCATGAGTATCCTACTCAGCATGCTGATAGGTATGTTATATCGACTGGAATGTCACTTGTATATCCTACTCAATGGCGCTGATGGGTATGTTATATCGACTGAATGTCACGAAGTATCCTACTCACCGGCATTGATGGGGTATATTATATCGACTGAAATGTCACGAGTATCCTACTCACCGGCGCTGATGGGTATGTTATATTGACTAGAATGTCAATGAAAGTATCCTACCTGTAGTAGTGCATGCGTTGATGGGTATGTTATATCGACTGAAATGTCACATGAGTATCCTACTCACTGGCGCTGATGGGTATGTTATATCGACTGGAATGTCACGAGTATCCTACCAGTGGCGCTGATAGGTATGTTATATCGACTGGAATGTCACAATGAAAGTATCCTACCCAGTGGCTTGATAGGTATGTTATATCGACTGAATGTCACGAGTATCCTACTCCAGTGGCATTGATGGGTATGTTATATCGACTGGAATGTCACGAGTATCCTACTCCCCTGGCATTGATGGGTATGTTATATCGACTGGACTGTCAAGAGTATCCTACCAGTGCGCGCTGATAGGTATTTTATTCTCGACTGAAATGTCAGGAGTATCCTACCACTTACGCTGATGGGTATGTTATATCGACTGGAATGTCACGAGTATCCTACCAGTGGCGATTGATGGGTATGTTATATCCACTGGACTGTCACGAGTATCCCACTCCAGTGGCGCTGATAGGTATGTTATATCGACTGGAATGTCACGAGTATCCTACCTCAGTGGCTTTGATAGGTATGTTATATCGACTGGACTGTCACGAGTATCCCACCAGTGGCTGCTGATGGGTATGTTATATCGACTGGACTGTCACGGTGAGCATCCCACTCCCTGGCATTGATGGGTATGCTATATCGACTGGAATGTCACGAAAGTATCCTACTCTGGCGCTGATGGGTATGTTATATCGACTGAATGTCAATGAGTATCCTACTCAGTGGCTTTGATGGGTATGTTATATCGACTGGAATGTCACGAAAGTATCCTACTCTGGCGCTGATGGGTACTGCTATATCGACTGGAATGTCAATGGTATCCTACTGCATGGCTTGATGGGTATGTTATATCGACTGGACTGTCACGCAGTATCCCACTCAGTGGCGCTGATAGGTATGTTATATCGACTGGACTGTCACGCAGTATCCTACTCCAGTGGCGCTGATAGGTATGTTATATCGACTGAATGTCACGAAAGTATCCTACCAGTGGCGCTTGATGGGTATGTTATATCGACTGGAATGTCACGAAGTATCCTACTCTGGGCTGATGGGTATGTTATATCGACTGGAATGTCACGTGAGCATCCTACCAGTGGCGCTTGATGGGTATGTTATATCGACTGGAATGTCAATGAGTATCCTACCAGTGACGCTGATGGGTATGCTATATCGACTGGAATGTCATGAGTATCCTACTCCAGTGGCTGATAGGTATGTTATATCGACTGGAATGTCACTGAGTGCATCCTACTCAGTGGCTGATGGGTATGTTATATCGACTGGAATGTCACTTAGTATCCTACTCAGTGGCGCTGATGGGTATGTTATATCGACTGGAATGTCAGGAGTATCCTACTCACCGGCTGATGATGGGTATGTTATATTGACTGGAATGTCACTTTGAGTATCCCACTCCAGTGGCGCTGATGGGTATGTTATATCGACTGGAATGTCACGCAGTATCCTACTCAGTGGCGCTGATGGGTATGTTATATCGACTGGAATGTCACTGAGCATCCTATCCGCAGTGGCGATGATGGGTATGTTATATCGACTGAATGTCACGAGTATCCTACTCAGTGGCTGCTGATAGGTATGTTATATCGACTGGAATGTCACGAAAGTATCCTACTCAGTGGCTGATGGGTATGTTATATCGACTGGACTGTCACGAGTATCCTACTCAGTGGCATTGATGGGTATGTTATATCGACTGAAATGTCACTTGGTATCCTACTCCCCTGGCATTGATGGGTATGTTATATCGACTGGAATGTCACGAGTATCCTACTCCAGTGGCTTGATGGGTATGTTATATCGACTGGAATGTCACGCGAGTATCCTACTCCAGTGACGCTTGATGGGTATGTTATATCGACTGGAATGTCACGAGTATCCTACTCAGTGGCTGATGGGTATGCTATATCGACTGGAATGTCATGAGTATCCTACTCAGTGGCGCTGATAGGTATGTTATATCGACTGGAATGTCACGAAGTATCCTACCCAGTGGCGCTTGATGGGTATGTTATATCGACTGGAATGTCAGGAGTATCCTACCACTGGCATTGATGGGTATGTTATATCGACTGGAATGTCAGGAGTATCCTACTCACTGGCTTGATGGGTATGTTATATTGACTGGAATGTCACGCAGTATCCTACTCCAGTGGCTGATGGGTATGTTATATCGACTGAATGTCACGAAGTATCCTACTCACTGGCGTTGATGGGTATGTTATATCGACTGGAATGTCACGAGTATCCTACTCAGTGGTTGATAGGTATGTTATATTGACTGGAATGTCAAAGTATCCTACTCAGTGGCGCTGATGGGTATGTTATATCGACTGGAATGTCACGAGTATCCTACCAGTGGCGCTTGATAGGTATGTTATATCGACTGAAATGTCACGAGTATCCTACTCGCAGTGTATGCTGATAGGTATGTTATATCGACTGGACTGTCACGTATCCTACCTCAGTGGCTGCTGATGATAGGTATGTTATATCGACTGACTGTCACTGCAGCATCCTACTCAGTGGCTTGATGATAGGTATGTTATATCGACTGGACTGTCACGAGTATCCTACTCAGTGGCATTGATGGGTATGTTATATCGACTGGAATGTCACGAGTATCCTACTCAGTGGCGTTGATGGGTATGTTATATCGACTGGAATGTCACGAGTATCCTACTCAGTGGCGTTGATGGGTATGTTATATCGACTGAAATGTCATGAGTATCCTACTCAGTGACGCTGATGGGTATGTTATATCGACTGAATGTCACTAGTATCCTACTCAGTGGCGCTGATGGGTATGCTATATCGACTGGAATGTCATGAGTATCCTACCCAGTGGCGCTGATAGGTATGTTATATCGACTGGACTGTCACTTGAGTATCCTACTCAGTGGCGCTGATGGGTATGTTATATCGACTGACTGTCACGCAGTATCCTACTCAGTGGCGCTTGATAGGTATGTTATATCGACTGGACTGTCACGCAGTATCCTACTCCAGTGGCATTGATGGGTATGTTATATCGACTGGAATGTCACAGTATCCTACTCCCCTGGCATTGATGGGTATGTTATATCGACTGAATGTCACGAGTATCCTACTCAGTGGCGCTGATGGGTATGTTATATCGACTGGAATGTCATGAGTATCCTACTCAGTGGCGCTGATCGGTATGTTATATCGACTGAATGTCACGAGTATCCTACTCTCCCAGGCGCTGATGGGTATGCTATATCGACTGGAATGTCATGAGTATCCTACTCTGGCGCTGATGGGTATGTTATATCGACTGAATGTCACGCAGTATCCTATTCAGTGGCGTTGATGGGTATGTTATATCGACTGGAATGTCACGAGTATCCTACTCAGTGGCTGCTGATGGGTATGTTATATCGACTGGAATGTCACGAGTATCCTACTCCAGTGGCGCTGATGGGTATGTTATATCGACTGGAATGTCACGAAGTATCCTACTTCCTGGCGCTTGATGGGTATGCTATATCGACTGAATGTCACGGAGTATCCTACTCTGGCGCTGATGGGTATGTTATATCGACTGGAATGTCACGAGTATCCTACTCCAGTGGCGCTGATGGGTATGTTATATCGACTGGAATGTCACGAGTATATCCTACTCAGTGGCGTTGATGGGTATGTTATATCGACTGGAATGTCACGAGTATCCTACTCAGTGGCGTTGATGGGTATGTTATATCGACTGGAATGTCACGAGTATCCTACTCAGTGGCGTTGATGGGTATGTTATATCGACTGGAATGTCACGAGTATCCTACTCAGTGGCGTTGATGGGTATGTTATATCGACTGGAATGTCACGAGTATCCTACTCCTGGCGCTGATGGGTATGCTATATCGACTGGAATGTCACGAGTATCCTACTCCCTGGCGCTGATGGGTATGTTATATCGACTGGAATGTCACGAAGTATCCTACTCAGTGGCGCTGATGGGTATGTTATATCGACTGGAATGTCACGGTATCCTACTCCAGTGGCGCTGATGGGTATGTTATATCGACTGGAATGTCACGCAATCCTACCTAGTGGCTGCTGATGGGTATGTTATATTGACTGGAATGTCAGGAGTATCCTACTCAGTGGCGTTGATGAGTGTTATATCGACTGGAATGTCAGGAGTATCCTACTCAGTGGCGTTGATGAGTGTTATATTGACTGGAATATCACGAGTATCCTACTCAGTGGCGTTCATGGGTATGTTATATCGACTGGAATGTCATGAGTATCCTACTCACTGGCGTTGATGGGTATGTTATATCGACTGGAATGTCATGAGTATCCTACTCAGTGGCGTTGATGGGTATTTTATATCGACTGGACTGTCATGAGTATCCTACTCAGTGGCGTTGATAGGTATGTTATATCGACTGGAATGTCACGAGTATCCTACTCAGTGGCGTTGATGGGTATTTTATATCGACTGGACTGTCACGAGTATCCATGTGGCAGGTATGAAGTCATGTAAGATTTGGTTCATTTGAAGTTGTCATTGTCTATAGTTTTATCGTAAGTAGTATCATTTTTAAGCGTTAGTCTATGGTTATTTTTAATTGTAAACCAATAGTGAGTGCTTTTCGCAATCTGATTGGTTAATTACCCTTGTCTAATATTGTTAGACATACCTGAAAATGATGGCCTAATAACCGCACATTACCGTATATGACCGTCTATAAGCCGAATTTTGAGGACCAAAAAAAGCCGTCTGTAGAAGGGGGTCGTCTTATCCATGAGTTACACTTTCGTCAAACTTTTTTCCAGGGTAAAAAAAAACAACATCGTATCACTTCGCGTGAACAAACAACAGAAGACGACTTTGTCAGTAGAGACGTCAAATTTGCAATTAAACATCACTAGACAAGATTATTTACCATTTAAGTTATAAGTTGTTTTTGCTGGGCATTGTTTTATTTGCAGGGATTAAGATTACCGCGTGATTTGTCTCTGCATACTAAAGCCGAAATAGCAATCAGCTGTGCACACGCTTCCCGCTAACAAGTTCAAACATGCACAATAATATAACGGGATGAATTCTGACGAGTCATCAGTAAAATATAATATAGAATACCGCTATTTAACCCAAAGAAATATATCCTAGCATTGTGTAATTTTAGTTACAGTTTTTGCTCTATAAATTAATTAAGATTACCGTATGATTTGTCTCGCATAACAAAGCCGAAATAGCAATCAGCTGTGCACACGCTTCCCCGCCGAACAAGTTCAAACATGCACAATAATATAACGGGATGAATTCTATTGATTGAATACTATTATTTAACCCAAAGAAATATATCCTAGCATTGTGTAATAGTTTTTATGTAAAAATATATAATCAACACTAAGGTTATAATGGACCATCATGAACGTGGTAAGCACGCGACATGGAACGAGGCGTAATCAGTTTGTGATTGTTGAATGGGGTAAAATAAGCAAGCCAGTTTGTTGCTACAATAAATATGATATTTAGAGAAGCAAAATATATTATGCATTTTCTGTCAACTACACTTCGCTTTCGATCCGCGAGTAGACACAATATTTATGACAGTGAATTCTTTGAATAATGTGGATCGACTTACAGTATGAGGAGGACAGTGACACGGAATTTGATGGGTTTACGGCCGATGACTTGTGAAAATCTCAGAACTCTCTTGCAGAAATGTCAGTGTTTATTGTTAGTGGACTATTTTTCTTATTGTCATATATATATATAGATGAAATATGGACACTTAAATAATATATTTTGAAACAAAAGTTGACTTCAGTTTTATTTACCGATGGTACTTTTTCTCTCCATACTCACCGATTTCACAAAATGGCGCCTCGTTGTTGATGCAAGCAGTGATCGCCGGATATAAAAAGGAACACAAACACATGTTGCCACAATACACCGGGTAATCTTTATTATGTAATATTCTCACCAACACTTACGCTTGTATATCCACTTTTCAAAAGCATGCCTCGTTGTTGATGCAAGCAGTGATCGTTAAAAAAAGGTAAACAAACACCGGTAATCTTTATTATGTAATATTCTCGTAATGGTGTCTCGTCGTTGATGGAACATACTTACCAGGTACTCTGGTCTCTGTTGGCCGCGACCCATCGCGGGGGGTCGGCCTATCCATGAGAGATATGATTTTGACACTGATTTTGAGGGTCAAGTTTGGGGGTCGGCTTATCCATGGGGTCGGCTTATAGACGGTCATATACGGTAATACATTGGCACTAATACCGTACTATTTTCGCTGCATGAATTTGCATAATTGAGGAACATTACCACCTCAAATTCTTTCTCTGGGATTTTGATACAATCTTTGAAGACGACAAATTCTTCGAAGAATTGTTCAAAGATGATGGTGAATACAATCACGTGGCACATAATCATATGTGATCAGATAATAGTAAAGTGATTAAAGAGCCATAAAATAATATCCTTCAATGATGTTTATTCACAAATGAACTGTTCCGCAAATTTCAAGCATTCGTGTATTTAATTTGGTACAATATTCCAAAATTAAATATTATTTTTGAGCCAAAGAATAAGTTAATGATACTTGTTTCTAGATATTGATCTTCCAAAATACACCAATCCCAGCACTCTGGACGTTTTCACTTCGAAATTCCAGCTCTAACGCTGACCCGGCTCCATCTTGTACACCCCGCTTAGCTAAGGTTGATGAGAATGGCCTGAGGGAAATAACTGATGGGTCATTATCGAAAACAACTGAGAGAAAAACAATTTTCTTCAGAGCTGTGCATCGTTTAACATTTTGTAAACAAACCAAAAGGAAGTTACATGTTAGTTACCTCCCTTTCGCTAGACTGCCACACGGCTTCTAAACAGAATTATCAAAGGCATAAAAGCAAATATAGTTATTTTTTCTCAAAAACAGCTTTCAACATGATTTACATGTGATCTAACACTGAATGATAATATCATGATATACTAAAATAGCAAAAAATAAATACTAATCGGATATAATGAAAAGGTACTAATGCAGTCTAGGAAATCCCACTGACACAAGCCCAAGCATATCAAAACAATTAAATGTTGAAATCTTACCTTTTGTGTATGGTTTCATCCTTCAAATTGTACAAATTCCACATGAATCCCAATAATGAATTGTCTTTCAACATCCGAAATCTGTCGTCCATATCCGCGATTCTGTTGGGTACACCTCACTTCAGTCACGATGCGTTGGCAAAAAATCACTGTCACAAATGATGAAAAACATATCCAAGAATGCCAAGTTGCCACACACATACACACATCACTGCCTTCGCTCAACAGCCGTCATTCTCCTATCCCATGCCAGAATCGAGTTGAAAGTTTATAATTTTATACTGCACCGAATCCAGCAGTGTACAGAAGAGGTCGACTCGCCATTTTGCAGGGGTCTGATCGCCAACGCTACCGATTCTCGTCGCTGCCACTGTTTCATCATCTTGGCCCTTTTCACACGCAAAGTTCTTCAATTGTGTCCGTGATGATGGAATGTTTCAGGGCATACACAATTCTACCATAAATGTCAGCTTCGTTAATCGACAGTAGGCCTAACTTTACACGATCAAATCATTGTGGTCATCCTTGATTGGACCAGTCTACGTAAGATTACATGAGGTGGAGATGGTAGCATAAAATGGAATTCTTTCATGGTCATTGCAATTCCAGTGGTATTGCAGTAATTGAGATTGTAATGTTACTCTTCAAGTTTAAATTTAAAAAGGACTGAATACATTTAGTTTTGTGTATTATATTGACAGTTATTCATTTTGAACATGACGTAACCTATCTCCCCCATTAGATAATAGCTTAACCCTTCTTTGTCGCTTTCTCAGATCTGGGGCTTATTGCTTAACCTGACCACAAGAGGCTAACCGCATTAAGACACAATAATCGCTGCTTACATTCAAAGAGCTCTTTGGAAAAAGGCTTCTCACTACAAATTGGTTTACCATACCGATATATAAATAATAGGCAAATTTTAGCGTTTAAAACCTCCGGCTAATGCCGTCGGTTTTAAACTAAATTTGCCTATGTTGAATTCCAGTGAATCCCGGAAATTGAACAAACCAAACTATTTATCTTCTAAATCTTGCCTAGTCCATTACGGGTATAAGTGATGTCAAGAGATTGTGTCATCGCTTCTGTTGTTCCCTTTAACTTGCTTGGCCCCTTGTGTCGATTGGTTCTTTTAAAACACTATTTTGCAGAGGAAAGGTAACTGTGGTCCATCACCACCATCTCCACAAACACCTCGACGACAGACAGCAGCACAGATTAGAAGAATGGGACTAACAAAAGATCAAGGGAGGCCTGTAAAGAGACAACTGTTGCTTGGTAATGTTCTTATGAAGGAGCTGGCGACTCATGAGATCCAGTATCAGATCATCAGAGAGGCTGGTAGTTCACAATATCGTTGCTGGCAAGATTGTAAAGCCGCCACCGATGTATTAACATGTTGAGTCAGAAGACAGGTTTGAGTAGGAACAAGTTGGGCAAAGTCAAGTCAAAGACCATAGATCCCAGCGACAGAGGCGATTTCGAGAAGTGATGAGGTTTTGAGAAGATGTCCTTCAATTCATGAATAGAGATGATAACAGCAGAAACCTCCCCGGGAAAGGAGACAAAATGAGCACAGGCACAGGAGAATACGTGCAAAAAAGAAAACTAACAGATTACCTGTCAAATCTCCATCAAAAATCCCTGTTGTTTATGCACACGGCATCAGAACATGGCACTCATTCTGAAGTCTCTCTAGCCTTTGTATCCGGAGATCCCCCTGAATCCTGAAAAGTATTCTGAAAATCCTCGAATCGATGACATGAAAGCAAACTTACCACATCCAGAGTTAACATATGGGCAATGGAAGAAAGTGCCTGTGGAGATAAAAGGCAAAACAAAAGTGGTCATGAAAATAGTCCAAGTACCGAATCAAAGTCAGTATTCTTTGAAACACTGAAACTTCAAACACTTGAATTTATCGATCACGTATCTCGGTTGAAAACCCAGTACTCACAAATACGTGAATTGAAGCAAAATCTTCCCCGGCATGAAGCTATTATTCATATGGACTTTGCTGAAAATTACAACTGTAAATCTGTCGAGGAAATACAATCCGCCTACTGGAACCAGACATCTGTAACTCTTCACCCAGTGGTAGTATATACTCGACCTGTCGACGGATCTGACCTGCAACATCAGAGTTTCGTCCTGGTGTCTGACGAGATGAACCACAACTCCACCACAGTACTTACCTTTCTCAAATACATCATCCAGGAGGTGAAGCAGCTGGATCCCGAGTTGAAGCATGTGCACTACTGGACAGACAGTCCCACCAGCCAATACAGGAATAAGTCCATATTCAACTTAGTGGCAAACCATGAGGACATGTTCAACATCACAGCTACCTGGAATTACTTTGAGGCCGGCCACGCAAAGGGCCGTGACGGTCTCGGGAACAGTGAAACGCATGGCTGATCAAGCCGCGGAACGCTGGGAAAGTTGTCATTCAGGATTCGAAGATTTCTTTGCCTGGTCCCAATCACAACACTGTTCCATGCCAAATGTGAATTTCCTCTTTGTGTCTACAGAAGAATGTGAAGCCACTGCAGCATCACAGGCAAACCGAAGCTGAAGCCAGTGAAGGGAACCATGAAGATCCATGCTGTCAAAGGTCGGGCAGTGGGCACATACACGCATGCGACACAAGCTGTTACTGTAACAGGTGTTTGGGAGGTACTGTGTGTGACACCTGGCGGGAGGAGACCACAGTCACCCAGGACCAAGAAGACCACAGTGTTCTGACAGAGACAGACATGTCAGGTGTCACCTCTGCTGTTGTAAATATGTCAGATGACACTGGAGTCACCGCAAGGCCTAACTACAATGTAGGAGAATTTGTAGCAGCGCTGTATTCCGGAAGATTGTATATTGGAAAGGTCGAGACTGTGGATCCGGAGGACTCTGAGTATGAGATCAATTTCATGGAATCAAGGAAGTCTAACTTCCAATGGCCTGCTCATGAGGATGTCATCTGTCACATCAGCACTCCTGTTCCATCTGGGAAGTCAAAGAGGATGTACACGATCACCAAAAGTGACAGACTTACAATTGAAAGCCATATGATATAGAAAGTAACAACGTAACGACCATTTCACTCCTAAACCAAAAATTCACAACATTATATGCTGTTAAGTTTTGTTTCACGCTTCGGAGTTTATCAAGTATTTGTGCTTTGTATTTAATAAGACAGACTAACAACTGAGCAAAATAAATATTATCGTAACATCAGTGACAATAACAACGAACATTTCATTCAAGTAACGGATATTTCTGACATTTCGATTTGGATTAAATCAAACAACTGTCCTATAATTTCCATAATGTTTGTTTTAGCCTCATGTTGAATAATCACAGTGTTATTATTTCAAATTCATGTCCCAAAAAATGAATGATAATACAATAAAATAAACAATAGTTCACTTTCCTGCAATTAAACATTTAAAAATGTCTGAAAATAATGTCAACTTTGGCTTGATTAAAAGAAACAAACGTGCTTATTAATGCTTTATGCTATTGTTTGCAGTTATTTACAGCTTTTAATATCTGGAAGTGTGTTCAGTTTATGTCTGCCTGAGGACAAGATAGTTTTTCTGAAAACATGGCTTTGGCTAAAATATTCGTTACTTTTATAGTGGTTTGTATTTAGTGTTTCCTCCTCAAATAAACAACACATGTGTTAAAAGATTGAACTCTCAGAGTAGTTGCAAGTATTTGTTAATTCATGGCATTTTACTTCATGTGTTTACTTCGTTCCTAAAGTTTGCCTTGATAAAGTTTGTTCATTATTTGCATATTCAGTATGTTGTATTCTACACTGTATTTGCTGGGAGCGACAGAGTCCAGAGATCACAGTTACGATGTTACGGAAACATATGCTTCTTAGCTCTGTAGTAAGGACCATGATTGTATCGTATGTGGTGTTTTTATTGACATAGGGGGTTATCCATTGTTATAACGAACATTTCGGATTCAATATTTTCTTAGTTTTCACCTACTTTGTAACCTTGTGAAAATTTCAAAAGTTTTCTATTCTTGTTGAATTCACGTTGGTTTAGGCAGCCCAGTATGCTACCTTTGCAAAATACATGAGTTCATTCAAATACAGCTTGATTTATTTTTCAATATTTTTGTGAGCTATTTGCACCCCGTTATTGAGAATGAGCGTAAAGACTACTTGCACGTCAGCCATTGCCCTTCACTTCAATTCGATCGCAGTGCAGAGCACAAACAACCAACACGTCAGTTCTAAAGCAGTAGTATATTCATCTTGGAGACGTGGCTCTTCTACACCCCAGTGTCACGCACAGGGGTGTCTGTCAATAAAGAATAGATCCCACAACCCGTAATCGGTGTCTGGTCCTCGGTATTTCCATTCACGTCCTGGTTACATAATGGAGCCCCAGTGAGGATCTTTGCAGACTATTGATGACAGAGCCACCACAGGTTGAGAAGGATGAAGCATTGCCTGCATCTTGCTGTTAGTTGAGCCGGTCAGTGCACATCATTTACAGGACTGATTGTAACACCAGTGCTGGGACTTGTTCTGTGATTACCTGTGATTACCTATGGACATATGAGACTTGAGCTGACTTGAGCTGAGACTGGAGACTTGTGTGTCATAAGCGTGTGCTCATGAGTTGTGACGTTATTGAACTGTGCATTGTGTGCGTCATGTGACTTACTTGATGTGATTTATTTACCTGACCCAATATATCTTGGTTGGGATTTACTTTACTTTGTCCAAGTACTTGCAACAATAAATATCTTATTGTCATTCATCATATGCCATAGAGCAATGGTACTTACATTATGAAGCAGTGGGTGTTGATTCCATGCCTTTAGTTAAGGGCCGGCCATAGTTTGTGTGTGTTCTCTTGACTCCGTTGGTACCAACCTGTTTAGTTAGTTTGTGGATCCACACATTCAATTTCAACTTAGATCATATCAGTCAGTATAATTTAGATATTTTATTTGTACAATTACTCCCGGAGGCTGAAAGAGGGTACACCATGGGTCGAGAATAGGTGAAAACGTTAAAATTCGACCTAGACATGTTTTGACCGGTTCAAATGGAAGAGGAAGGTTTGTGATGGAGTGCTAGAGCCTCAAAACGAGATTTGGCGAAAGTCCTATTTTGACCTCCCGGAGGGCGAAAGAGGGTACACCATGAGGTGAGAATAGGTGAAAAGGTGAAAATGGAGCTAGAGGTGTTTTGACCAGTTCAAATGAAAGAGGAAGGTTTGTGATGGAGTGCTAGAGCCTCAAAACGAGATTTGGCGAAAGTCCTATTTTGACCTCCAGGGCGAAAGAGGGTACACCATGAGGTGAGAATAGGTGAAAAGGTGAAAATGGAGCTAGAGGTGTTTTGACCAGTTCAAATGAAAGAGGAAGGTTTGTGATGGAGTGCTAGAGCCTCAAAACGAGATTTGGCGAAAGTCCTATTTTGACCTCCCGGAGGGCGAAAGAGGGTACACCATGAGGTGAGAATAGGTGAAAAGGTGAAAATGGAGCTAGAGATGTTTTGACCAGTTCAAATGAAAGAGGAAGGTTCGTGACGGAGTGCTATAGCCTCAAAATGCGATTTGGTGAAAGTCCTATTTTGACCTCCCGGAGGCCAAAAGAGGGCACACCATGAGGTGAGAATAGGTGAAAAGGTGAAAATGGAGCTAGAGATGTTTTGACCAGTTCAAATGAAAGAGGAAGGTTCGTGATGGAGTGCTAGAGCCTCAAAACGCGATTCGGCGAAAGTCCTATTATGACCTCCCGGAGGCCAAAAGAGGGCAAACCATGAGGTGAGAATAGGTGAAAAGGTGAAAATGGAGCTAGAGATGTTTTGACCGGTTCAAATGAAAGAGGACTGACTGACTGACTGAGTTTAGTTTTAAGCCGCTTTTAGCAATATTCCAGCAATATCACGGCGGGGGACACCAGAAATGGGCTTAACACAATGTGCCCATGTGGGGAATCGAACCCGGGCCTTCGGCGTGACGAGCCAACGCTTTAACCACTAGGCTACCCCACCGCCCCAAATGAAAGAGGAAGGTTCGTGACGGAGTGCTATAGCCTCAAAACGCGATTCGGCGAAAGTCCTATTATGACCTCCCGAAGGCCAAAAGAGGGCACACCATGAGGTGAGAATAGGTGAAAAGGTGAAAATGGAGCTAGAGGTGTTTTGACCGATTCAAATGAAAGAGGAAGGTTCGTGACGGAGTGCTATAGCCTCAAAACGCAATTCAGCGAAAGTCCTATTATGACTGACTGACTGAGTTTAGTTTTACGCCGCTTTTAGCAATATTCCAGCAACATCACGGCGGGGGACACCAGAAATGAGCTTCACATCCTATTATGACCTCCCGGAGGCCGAAAGAGGGCACACCATGAGGTGAGAA
Source organism: Haliotis rubra (assembly GCF_003918875.1). NCBI lineage: Eukaryota > Metazoa > Mollusca > Gastropoda > Lepetellida > Haliotidae > Haliotis > Haliotis rubra. The sequence goes on along the minus strand of NW_025765517.1, from coordinate 127,671 downwards.
TAGGTGAAAAGGTGAAAATGGAGCTAGAGATGTTTTGACCGATTCAAATGAAAGAGGAAGGTTTAGAGCCTCAAATGAAAGAGGAAGGTTCGTGATGGAGTGCTAGAGCCTCAAAACGCGATTCGGCGAAAGTCCTATTATGACCTCCCGGAGGCCAAAAGAGGGCACACCATGAGGTGAGAATAGGTGAAAAGCTAAGAATGCAGAGACATGTTTATAACAAATACCCAGGGCATGTTGGATATACACCGCGCCCATGTTGTATGTTGTAGCTACACGTCAACATGTGCATGTAGGATGCCTTGGCACCACTTTGCCTGCATTATTTCCCCCCTTCCTGTTTTAGGAATTTTCAGAGATACGATATTATGAGATATCCCATGCCTTTTACAGTAGAATGTCATGAACATGTACGATACATATTGAAGAAACCGCGGTACTCATGTCCTGTCAAAAACAAGGGAGTACTTGTAGGCTTCGAGGGATTTATTTGGATAAATGGTAGTGCAGATCTGCCCTAAAACACATAATTCAATCATAAATATCATAGCAGTACATTATAGACACAAGATAACGATATTACTGATAACGCTTTATAAGATTTACAGTTCATTTCTGTATACTTTACAAATCCCTTTAGATAAAACATGTTACACTTTATATAGAGATGATGCACATGCAAGTAAACATAACTATATATATTACCTCGTCTCAGGGATGCAGGCTGGAATACCTCATAGATGTACAGTGATAGGTCCTGCACAAATAAATATACTATATAAATATGGTGTAATAGTTATGGTACACTTACAGATGTACAGATTACATTATACATTCTCAAAATAATATACATACATACATGATACACAGAATACTTGTAACCCATTTACACATAAAGAATGTATATATATCCTATGAAATACGCTTGACATATACTTCTGTTAAATACACAAGAAAGTTGAATTAAGATTACCTTACAATATAATACACTGCTAGCTAAGCATACTACATATATATGACAATGCTTAAGATACATAATAACCAAACCTATAAGACTCCAGATAAAGTAATAAATGAACTTACCCTATGTGATCTAGTGCAGAGAATATTTTCACAGCAGGCAGGAGAAGTATGCTGACTGATAAGCAAAGGTTTGAATCAGTGACTCCACAAGACTAAACTGATCATGTGACTCCACAAGACTAAACTGTTCATGTGACTCCACATGACTAAACTGATCATGTGACTCCACAAGACTAAACTGTTCATGTGACTCCACAAGACTAAACTGATCATGTGACTCCACAAGACTAAACTGATCATGTGACTCCACAAGACTAAACTGATCATGTGACTCCACAAGACTAAACTGATCATGTCCCACCAGAGATCAATAAGATCCTACCGGTAATCACAAGCCAAGTGACAATGAAAAGGCTGAACTATCCAGCCTACCTATGAGTTAGTAGATTTGTGCAAGTGCTGAAGTTAATACAAGTATTTAAGGAAAATGAATGTTAAATATTTAGGCTTGGGTTATTAAATATTTAGGTTTAGGTTATTAATTTACTTCATCTAAGTTTACTATGATGGTGATATAAAATATAACAATATACTATTGACAAACATACTGCTACATTCATGCTGCAAGATTTGCTTTACAGTCAGTATTTCATATTCACTTCCAAGTTACATTTGTAAAATGGAGTATGAAATGACAAAAACAAAGTATGAGAGGACAAATACAAACTGTTGGTTCACTGACTGCAATGACGCAGGAAGTACATATAATAGTGCCTGTTGTTATTTCTGTTTACCAAGACTATGGATTTCACAATTAAACTTCAAATTTACATAATTTCATATGACCTTAATTATGAATGTGGTATTGTGTTCAGTCAGTGGTTTTTTGGCTGTTATGATGAGGGGGTGAGGTTTATGTGCCATGGGGCATATCCAGCATCGTGTGCCGCCACCTGAAGCATGTGATCATGCTACCGACTCAACCTGACCTTTGAACAATGCAGATTATTATCATAATTGAACAATGTTTTAACTTTGGTATATACACAGTTCAATAGGATGACAAAGCTGATGGTTTCCTTATCTTAGGGTGTAAATGTGTTCTACTACATTTATGTTTCAACACTACAATGTTGAAAGGCCATGTATTGCACCATTGTCTGTCAATAATGACAGTACTTTTACATGCTAACCTGCATGCTATACTGACAGCTAAACACAGTGTTCAAGGTTATTTAAGTATGAGCAAATGTTGGATGTGCAATGTGTTTTATATTCCATAGCCTACAATTGATTTGCCTTGTCACTTGTTCAAATTGTACATGTTCAGTTTAGTTCATGATTTCCTGCTGCAACACTTGTACTTGTGACTGATGAACAGCTGATCTCATGTATAGCAGTATTTCTGCAGTATGCAGTGTATCTCACCATGCAGATCATGTCTGGGATACAGGAGCTCTGTGAAGTGGAGAAAACTGGAACAATAGAATCACTTTACACGTGACGTGTTTATGTTTAACATGACATTGTGAAAAACATTCCCTAAACTACTAATATATGTACCAACATTCCCTAAACTACTACACTGTCCTCAGATCGGTCCCTTTACAGATAAGATATTGTTACAAGTATAAAGAAAATGAATCGACAAGAAACATACCAGGATTTACCATTGGATTAGTGTGGAATAGTGTATGGAGAGCTAAGCGTACTGACAAAAATATCGGACATAGCGAGAAGAGAGACAAATATTCTGGGTTGGTGTAAGTGGTCAGGACAGAGATCCAGTAGAGTTCTGCTTAAAGATGGGACCGTTGTTTGGGCCAATGAGAGATTGGAGCTTGCGTTAAAAGAGAAGTCTGACCATGCGGAATCGTTCGTGAACAGGGAACGAACAATTAGCTGGATAACGAGAGACATGGGCAGGTTCTCGTAGAACCAGCTCAAACTTTCAAGAAAGACGGAAAAAAACATAACGTGGTATCTGACCACTTTAACGGTTTTACTGACTACAATAAAACCATCAGATTATTTGATGGATTTACATTGAGGAAACAGTTCAGCGTTATTCTCCTATTATTTCTTTGGTTTGGGGAAGGAATGATTGCCGGGCCTGTTGTCTGCCCTGTTCTATTAGCTTTCTTTTCTCCCGTCCGCCGACGTCACTCGTCTTGCGGGCTTTGGTTCATATCTCTTGTTTCATGCTGTGGTATTTGGTGAGTTCTGCTAACACCAAAATGGAACACTTCCTACGTGATTTTGCTGTGATCTTGCTTGATATGTGATCATCGATCGTGTTCATCTTGGCTTCTGCTAAAACCCTAATCTCGTCGTGCTTCATTGTTTTACGTTGCTACCGACGTGAAATGAATTTAAGACTTATTCCTGCCAGCCCTGACACCCCGGCTGCTATTTCTAACCTTAGGACGACGGGCGTGGCTATGATAGTTGATGATAGACAGACGCTGGTCGCTGGCTGCTATTTCTAACCCTAGGACGACGGGCGTGGCTATGATAGTTGATGATAGACCGACGCCGGTCGCTGGCTGCTATTTCTAACCCTAGGACGACGGGCGTGGCTATGATAGTTGATGATAGACCGACGCCGGTCGCTGGCTGCTATTTCTAACCCTAGGACGACGGGTGTGGCTATGATAGTTGGTGATAGACCGACGCCGGTCGCTGGCTGCTATTTCTAACCCTAGGACGACGGGTGTGGCTATGATAGTTGATGATAGACCAGCCCCGATACCCCGGCTGCTATTTCTAACCCTAGGATGACGGGCGTGGCTATGATAGTTGATGATAGACCGACGCCGGTCGCTGGCTGTTACTAGCGCTGTATCAACACCGTCGACAGCATTCACGGCATTAACCCCAAAGCTTCAAAACCAATGCGAATTTAAAAGAAATATTGTATGTGTGTTATGTTTTATGTATATTCTATACACTGTGTAAAAATGAAGAAAACCGATGACATGAACTTGGAAGCCTTGGTCGAATTAACATGGAATGACTCCATTGTGCTGAGGGTGCAGCCTTGTCAAGCCCCTGCAGATCTTGAAATTATGTCAGTTTCGCCCCTTGCACCTTCATACTGTGATGACCATCACGAAGATTTAGATAGTACTTCTGCATTTTAATTGCAAAATTCCTAGGTTATAAAAGCTTGTAAATGATTAGGCATCATGACACATCTGTTAGGTATGTCCCATCTGTATTTTTGATAGTTTCTGGCAGTGCAGAAATTGTTATTATAATTATCGTGTAATTAGTTTGCAGCTATATACAAGTATTATTGGCAACCTCGTTTTCACGTAATTCAGTGTTATGAAATCTGTTTTGGTAAGAAATCTAGCAAAAGATCGTAGCATGTCGTTTTGAGCATTAAAACATGTATTGCATTCATAACACATCATGAGCTAGTGCCATCACATTACGCTATTTGTTTAGAACACAGTTGTACTTTGCAAGAGTCAATGTCAACAACGTTGCCTGTCAGAACGATATTGTTTATATTTTTGAGTTGACCATAAGTTTTTGACATTTCCTTGCTCTAAGTGTACAGTTAAGAAAACTAACTATCAGATATGGATTAATCTTACCTTGTCCTTCAACAAATTGATCATCATACCTTGACACTCGTTAATTATGCATTCTTTGGTGAATTTGTGATAAGGGCTGAGCTACATGTTTTGGTGACGCCCGCCATTTTAAATTTGTGACAGCCAGTCTATTTCGCAACGGGGGTTACCGCTACTTTTGACTCAGGTTACTGTTTTGCATTGTAAAGTTTATGTAATCTTGTGAATTACGTATAGGAACCCAGAATTGTACTCGATGATGTATCAGGTCATGTTTCAAAGCCGATGTTAATTCTGACAACAGGAACTATATAATTCTCACTGTTGTATTCATACACGATGTTCAGCATCATTATTTATGAACATGTTTTTCATAAATATGACTTCCAGTGCCACTGTCAAATTGTATAAGGGTCTGAGACATGTTTTTAAACATCTTATGTGTCAGATAAACTCCAATTGCCTCCTGACATCTGTAATCTTCCTCTTTGAATTGTCCATCGTAATTCCTAACCGATGCTGCTTGTTGATATTACGTCCCCTAAGCAGGCAGCAAGGACGTAGCAAGACGTAGAGAGACGCAATTGTTGATCTTGTGATATTGGAAGGCATTTAATGAATTAATTACACATAATTAATTGGTTGGTAAAGATAGTCATTTTCCTACCTGATTACCTCCTGAGATAATTCGCCTTCCTCTTTATTTCAGTGGTTTCATGTTGTGAAAGTAGATCCCTCAAAAGAATAAGGACGTAACGGGACGTAATATGTCGTAATTTGATTGGCCTAGAACTAAAAAGCTATTTATTCATTGAAAAGAAGTGTTTGACTCTTCCTGAAAACAAGACTGACAAGGTTTATTACAAATTTGAGTCCCGGCTGGCACAAACTGTTGTCAGAAGTGGGATGTTTATATTTTTAAACATCCTAGATACGAACCAAAGGACTCACAGTTAGGACCAGTGACAAGATGGCTACAGTATCTCCAGACGCTGAAGTTTCTTTTGACAAATGTCAGCAAACTGCAACAGAAGAGGGACAATCTCTTTTGAGGAGGAGATACTTGATGAAGTTATTGAAGAGGCTGAATCAATTGATGAAGAGCCAAGCAATTCCAGCTGAGATATAAGGGTACGCCACAGGAGTGATATAACACCAAGAAGGCCAATGGCCATACCAAGAAGAAGGGCACCCTTCACAATTAGACCAGATTTCTATGATGGGACAACAGACTGGGAAGAGTACCTGTCCCATTTCAAGAATTGTGCAGAACTAGGTGACTGGCCAATGGACCAGCAACTCTTAGTGCTTGCTGCCAGCCTGAAGGGGGTTGCCAGGACGTTCTACATGGGACTGGCACCACATCAGAAGAGGTCACTGCATATGTTTGTTAGGAATCTCAATCACCGCTTTGGGAGTGAGAGACAACAGACCTTATGGCTTTCAAGACTAGAAGTCAGACAGAGGCAGATTGCAGAATCAGTTGCAGCTCTGGCCGATGACCTGAGGCAGATGACCCAAAAGGCATATGTAAACTTGGATAGCAGGGTACAGGAAGCTATTGCCCTTAATCAGCTGTATAAAACAGTTTCACCAGAGCTCAAGTTTCATTGCACTGACAGAGGATGCAGGACACTCTCAGAAGCCGTGGAAGTCATTGAAAGGTTTGAAGCATTAGTTGGTGACCACCGAGAAAAGAATAGACAAGTCAGGGCAGTGGGGAACAGAAATCAACAGTTTGCTACTATGCAACATGGAAGCACACCCAAGCTTAGAGAAGATCTTCAGGGTGATGATGCACTGAACAAGATCATGGCGAGGTTAGAGAAGCTGGAAAGGGGTAACAACTTTAGATATGAAAAGAGAAATGATCGACATCCAAGTCAAAGGACTTGTTTCATCTACAAATCAAGAGAACACTTTATGAAGGACTGCACGATATACAAAGGATGCCAAGAACAGATGTCCACATTTAATGCTGGGACTGGAGAGATGCAGGGAAATGTCTTCCTGTCGACTAAGTAGGCCATGGGGAGACCTGAAGATACTGGTATCCGAGATGGACTGACTGAAAACTCTAAAAGGGGTTGGGGTACTGGATTCGTTCGAGGTGTCCTACATGGTGGTAAAACGTGCCTCAGCCAGGAACAAGAGCAGGAAGTGGAAGAGTCTTCGGATGAACAGGGAAGTCAGTTGGTCACACAAGACGGGAGATTGAAAACTGAAGTCAACCGAGCAGTCATTGGGAGGCCAGAAGAACTTCGTGATCAGTCTGATGTTGCAAGTTATCACTTGACATTGGAAGATAAGTTGGATGGAACAAGTTGAGTCCTGAAGAAGAATCTTGAACTGATGTAATGAAGTCATTTGTTGCATGGATTGCTCTAATAAGTCGTAGGGAGCTGTACTAGGACTTAAAACTTCTAAGGGTGGAACCTTAACTTGTGTCATCACAAGTCGAAGGTCATAATATATTGCCCTAACACTGGTTCATGCACATAAACCTTAAGCTGGAGAGGGATCTACTTATTAGAATAGCATAGTGCTGAAGTACATTTATACCCATGAATAAAAAGCTATTTATTCATTGAAAAGAAGTGTTTGACTCTTCCTGAAAAAAGACTGACAAGGTTTATTAGAAGTTTGAGTACTGGCCGCCACAATACGATGACTGGTCGGTGACTACACGTTTTAAAGAAGATTGCTTAGTTTTCCATGACATCCTTTTTTAAGCAGTAGAGTCAACATTCTTTTCTTATTTACAAGGTCGAAGGCCTTTGGGAAGTCTATGAAACAACAATAAAATCTGCCCTTTGATTGATCGATTGAGTTTAGTTTTACGTCCCACTCAGCAACATTACAGCAATATGGCGGTGGTCTGTAAATAATCGAGTCTGGACCAGACAACCCAGTGATCGACATCATGTGCGTCAATCTATACAATTGGGACACAATGACATGTGTCGACCTAGTCAGCGAGTCTGACCACCTGATCCCATCTGCCGCCTCTTACCACAAGCTTGGGTTACCGAAGATCAATTCTACTCCGGATCTTCACGGGTGCCCTTTGATTTACAAAGATATTTAAAGCACAGTGATTGAAGCGTGAATACGTGATCTGATGTAGAATATCCTGTACGGCATCCAGGTGGACTTTCTTTTAGAAGTTCTTTTGTTTCAAGCCATGATGGTAACCTCTTTTCTGTAGTATCAGTAATATATATTTTGCTCATAACGTTGAGAAGTTAATACCCCTATAGTTATTTGGATCCTGTGGGTATCCTGATTTGAAGAAGTGGGTAACCATTCCATTACTCCATTTATCTGGGAAAGTTCCACTGTTTCGTCCTTTATTGAAAAGCATTTTGAGATGTTTGAGGAAAAAAACTCACTAGTCATTTTGAACAGTTCTGGGGATTATACCATCTTGACCAGGTGATTTAACGTTAACAAGCCTTTGGACTGACTGTTTGATTTGTTGTTCCTTGATGCATACTACGTGCTAGCCATGTAACATTTTTTGGATTATTTCTTGTGATGACAACAATATTGAACCGGAAGCTGACAGGGGTAATGGAGGCGAAAAACGATTTGATATGCTATGAGTGGTGCTTAAAACGTTGAATGAAATATATTTTACGTGAGTAATTATTAAATATGCGGTTGGAAATCTGACAGCAGATGAGTGTCTACCTTTGTTGGTAGTTATATTTTATATTGACATTAAACATGTTTTTTTAACTGAAGCGAAGGAAGTACGTTACCTACCTTTGATTGTTTCGCTCGCACCATAGAAAGACTGGTAATTTTTCTTACAATCGTGCAACCCTATTTCTGCGTGTCTGTTTGAACTATTCAGACTATTTTGTGGAGTTACCCTAAAGATACTCCTCACAATATACTGTCTCCCAGCTGATTTCTCTCTTTAATGCCGAGAGCCACCCAGAAAAGAACACATAACATCTTTCACATACATAACACGTCCGGGGATGGAACCGCTGTCCATCCACCTCCCGTACAACCATTATGCTAATAAAACCATATATGTGGCCATCTGTACATAAAACAGACAGATTTGCTTGATACATTTTTATCCCAATGTCAATACTGAATCCCACGAAATTATTCTAATCGAAGATATCATCATCAGTGATGTCGCTGTCATCGTCAGTAGCAGATATCGTCGTCAGTGTCCCTTCCAGTATGAGGCTGTTGACATGCGTAGCACTTCTTCTGCAAAACAAAAATGACGTGGGAGAAAGCCACATAAGACACAAACATAAATTACACAGACACAGACGATATAGATGAAGAATTATACAGACGACAGTGTCGTAACAGATAGAAGACACTTACATTAAAGGAACACACAGAAGACACTTACATTAAAGGAACACACAGAAGACACTTACATTAAAGGAACACATAGAAGACACATTAAAGGAACACACAGAACACACAGAGAGACACATTAAAGAACACACAGAACACACAGAAGACACTTACATTAAACAGGAACGATAGACACTTACATTAAAGGAACACAGAAGACACATTAAAGGAACACACAGAAGACACTTACATTAAAGGAACACACACAGAGGAAGACACTTAGATATTAAAGGAACACACATTAAAGGAACACACAGAAGACACATTAAAGGAACACACAGAAGACACATTAAAGGAACACACAGAAGACACATACATTAAAGGAACACACAGAAGACACAATAAAGGAACACATAGAAGACACATTAAAGGAACACATAGAAGACACTTACATTAAAGGAACACACAGAAGACACATACATTAAAGGAACACATAGAAGACACATACATTAAAGGAACACACAGAAGACACATACATTAAAGGAACACATAGAAGACACATTAAAGGAACACACAGAAGACACATACATTAAAGGAACACACACAAGACATTTACATTAAGGAACACTCAGATGACACTTACATTAAAGGAACACACATAAGACACATTAAAGGAACACACACAAAACATTTACATTAAAGGAACACACAGAAGACATTTACATTAAAGGAACACACAGAAGACACATACATTAAAGGAACACACAGAAGACACATACATTAAAGGAACACACAGATGACACTTACATTAAAGGAACACACACAAAACATTTACATTAAAGGAACACACAGAAGACATTTACATTAAAGGAACACACAGAAGACACATACATTAAAAGGAACACACAGAAGACACATACATTAAAGGAACACACAGATGACACTTACATTAAAGGAACACACAGAAGACACATTAAAGGAACACACACAAAACATTTACATTAAAGAAACACACAGAAGATACTTACATTAAAGGAACTCATAGAAGATAATTACATTAAAGGAACACACAGAAGACACTTACATTAAAGGAACACACAGAAGACACTTACATTAAAAGGAACACACACAAGACATTTACATTAAAGGAACACACAGAAGACACTTACATTAAAGGAACACACAGAAGACACTTTAAAGGAACACACAAGACATTTACATTAAAGGAACACACAGAAGACACTTACATTAAAGGAACACACAGAAGACACTTACATTAAAGGAACACACAGAAGACACTTACATAAAAGGAACACACAGAAGATACTCACATTAAAGGAACACACAGAAGACACTTGCTTTAAAGGAACACACAGAAGACACTTACTTTAAAGGAACAGTCATAAGATACTTAAATTAAAGGAGCACACAGAAGACACTTACATTAAAGGAAGCCACAGAACACACTTACCTTAAAGGAACACACAGAAGATACTTACATTAAAGGAACACACAGAAGACATTTACATTAAAGGAACACACAGAAGACATTTACATTAAAGGAACACACAGAAGGTACTTACATTAAAGGAACACACAGAAGACACTTACCTTAAAGGAACACACAGAAGATACTTACATTAAAGGAACACACAGAAGATACTTACATTAAAGGAACACATTAAAGGAAGACTACACATTACTTACATTACAGGAACACACAGAAGACACTTACATTAAAGGAACACATAGAAGACACTTACATTTAAAGGAACACACAGAAGACATTTACATTAAAGGAACACACAGAAGACATTTACATTAAAGGAACACACAGAAGGTACTAACATTAAAGGAACACACAGAAGACACTTACCTTAAAGAAACACACAGAAGATACTTACATTAGAGGAACACACAGAAGACATTTACATTAAAGGAACCCACTGAAGACACATTAAAGGAACACACAGAAGACACTTACATTAAAGGAACACACACAAAACATTTACATTAAAGGAACACACAGAAGATACTTACATTAAAGGAACACACAGAAGACACTTACATTAAAGGAACACACAGAAGACACTTACATTAAAGGAACACACAGAAGATACTCACATTAAAGGAACACACAGAAGACACATTAAAGGAACACACACAAAACATTTACATTAAAGGAACACACAGAAGATACTTACATTAAAGGAACACACAGAAGACATTTACATTAAAGGAACACACAGAAGATACTTACATTAAAGGAACACAAAGAAGACACTTACATTAAAGGAACACACAGAAGACACTTACATTAAAGGAACACACAGAAGACACTTACATTAAAGGAACACATAGAAGACACTTACATTAAAGGAACACATAGAAGACACTTACATTTAAAGGAACACACAGAAGACATTTACATTAAAGGAACACACAGAAGACACTTACATTAAAGGAACACACAGAAGACACTTATATTAAAGGAACACACAGAAGACATTTACATTAAAGGAACACACAGAAGACACTTACATTAAAGGAACACATAGAAGACACTTACATTTAAGGAACACACAGAAGACATTTACATTTAAGGAACACACAGAAGACACTTACATTAAAGGAACACACAGAAGACACTGAAGCTAAATAGAAACACTGCAGATATTGACCAAGAAACATACGGACGATACTGTCGTTCACGAAACACTCAGAAAACACTGACGTTTGAACACGCAGAAGTCATTGAAACACTGAAAATGCACTAAAGAGATGAACATACTGTGTAGGAACTTGAGGGGTATATAACAAAATCATAACAAACCAAATGTATCAAAGATTTAAAAAAAATACATACTGCATCTAAGAAATCTAAGGTGTATAAAGTGATGACTTTAATTAACCAATCCAGGATATAGAACCACATGCACATTTTTGCCATGTCCTAGCCTTTGAGGACACTAGGTTGAATAGCATAAACATATGTATAGTCCTCCATTTAGAACACAACTTCAGTCAGTAATGTGCAAACTTACCAGTGGTTACAAGACATCTGTCAATTGAATGATGAATGGTCAACGATTTTAAATTGAAAATAATTTCACCGGTATGAACCTATTTGCATGGAAATCACTATGTTCTCACGTCAGCAGATGCCATGGTGAATAACATAAACATGTTTTCGGTAACGTGGGGACGCTATGACGTCATCTTCATCGGCAAAATTCCATCACGAAAAGGGGGTGGGGTTTCCGGTGACACTATATGATGTCACAGATAACATTCCATAATCGGGGATGATGGATGGGTCTACGTCCAGTCACGTGAACATGTCATGAGTATATATATATACAAATTGTAGAATGTGACAAATCCTATGACATCATGATTACTTATTATTTGCCTCTCTATTCATCAGGCCAAAGCAATACAAATTTTTTCAAACGTCATCTTTGTGTGATTATAAACAGCTTCAGTGCCACAACGCGGCAATTTTAACTCTTTCCCTTCTTGCCACAGTCGTTACACTCGGGTAGTTAACTTGCGTCAATGTCTTGCCACAGCCATTACACTCGGGTAGTTAACTTGCGTCAATGTCTTGCCACAGCCATTACACTCGGGTAGTTAACTTGCGTCAATGTCTTGCCACAGCCGTTACACTCGGGTAGTTAACTTGCGTCAATGTCTTGCCACAGCCGTTACACTCGGGTAGTTAACTTGCGTGATTGTCTTGCCACAGCCGCTACACTCGGGTAGTTAACTTGCGTCAATGTCTTGCCACAGCCGTTACACTCGGGTAGTTAACTTGCGTCAATGTCTTGCCACAGCAGCTACACTCCGGTAGTTAACTTGCGTCATTGTCTTGCCACAGCCGTTACACTCGGGTAGTTAACTTGCGTCAATGTCTTGCCACAGCAGCTACACTCCGGTAGTTAACTTGCGTCATTGTCTTGCCACAGCAGCTACACTCCGGTAGTTAACTTGCGTCATTGTCTTGCCACAGCCGTTACACTCGGGTAGTTAACTTGCGTCAATGTCTTGTCACAGCCGTTACACTCGGGTAGTTAACTTGCGTCAATGTCTTGCCACAGCCGTTACACTCGGGTAGTTAACTTGCGTGATTGTCTTGCCACAGCCGTTACACTCGGGTAGTTAACTTGCGTCAATGTCTTGCCACAGCCGTTACACTCGGGTAGTTAACTTACGTCAATGTCTTGCCACAGCCGTTACGCCCAGGTAGTTCACTTGCGTCAATGTCTTGCCACAGCCGTTACACTCGGGTAGTTAACTTGCGTCAATGTCTTGCCACAGCCGTTACACTCGGGTAGTTAACTTGCGTCAATGTCTTGCCACAGCCGTTACACTCGGGTAGTTAACTTGCGTCAGTGTCTTGCCACAGCTGTTTAGACTGCACAACACATCCCTGGCTTGAGAGGAATTTCCCACCAAACTGTCAGGAATCGATTGCGTCAAGTGGAAATTCGACCAAGAAGGGCAGTTGTCGGTCCTATTTTGGGAGATTCCCATCAACGCAATCGCTTGCGGTGGTGTGGCGGAATTTGGAATTGGAACCGTAGAACCTGGAGGTGAGTCTGGTTCAGTGATGAATCATGACTTCTTCTTCACCGGCAAGATGGAAGACAGCATGTTAACCGTCTCAGAAATGAACATTTTGTCCCTAATTGCAGTTGACAGGTCGACATTTCGTCCCTAATTGCAGTTGACAGGTCGACAGATTCGGTAGATCCAGTATCAGGGTGTGGGGCGCGATATCCAGCATGCAAAGATCTGATGGACTTGTGGTTCAGGGGAATTTGCCAGCATACCAGTACATCAACGAAGTCCTTGTATGTCACATATGTTCGATTATTGATCGACAGAGGGAATTGTTCCAGCATAACCACACTGTGAAGGAACTCTTTAAAAACAACCAAAACTTTAAAAAATGAAAAGAAAACTATATTTTCCTAGTTAGCGGTTCAGCGGATTTGAACCCACACTCTTTCCCTTTGTTTTTAACAAGCTGGTAGCTCAAGTTGGTAGTTTGAGAGTTATCTCCCTTTACAAAAACATGTAAAAACATCAGAAATTCTTCATGGTCATCAATCTGGCTATATCCAAGTCAATCACTATCATGTAAGTAATTATTCTTCCCATCTCATCAATGTAATGTTATTTTCTATCATTTAAAGCCTAAATCATGTCAGATTATCTGTTATTTTATCAATAAACCATATTTTTCAGCATTTGAGCTGCTAGTCATTCTAATGTTTATTTTTGTTTCTTACAGTAAATTACCCTCTCCGGAGGTTCTGTGAAGTTCCCAAAACTGAATAAAACTCTGAAAACACCACAGTAATTTAATGATAAAAGCTTTGTTGGAAAACAAGCCAGAAATCATGGCCAGCAATGTCAAAACAGAGTCAAATGAAGATACAGCAGTTATGCCAAATAAACGTCTTGTCAAGCTCACAGAAAAGGGACAAGCAGCATATGATGCTCGAGTTCAGTACTATTGTGATAAACTGTTGAAACTAAGACAGGATATTGAGAAAATTGCCAATACATCCCCAGAATTTGAGAAAGATGTCCCCCTTTTAAAGAAATTGTTCATGGAACATGAGGATGTGTGGTGTGACTTTGAAAACTATCTGCAAGGTATGAGAACTATTGATAGTGAACGTGAGCTTTCCACACAGAGGCTATTCTCCAGGAAATTGACCGACACTGTGTTAGAAATAATACAAACTGTCAAGTCTTCCCAAATAGATACACAGCCACAGCGCAAGTATGAATCAGATACATCATCGCAGAGAAGCTTTTGTTCAGTAGGACATGACATAACTGCTGATTTAATCTCCCACAAGACCAAGGCAGAGCAGCTAAAGGTTAAAATAGAGTATGCTGAGAAGGAAGCCATTCTCAAACAAGAGCAGGCTGCTCTTCAGACTAAGCTGGAGTTGCTTAGCCTGATGGGACAGTACCACGAGGAAGAGGCCGCAGCCAGGACCATCGAACAAATCATGGACTCCAGTATCGATGAATCCAGTCTTGACTTCTCAGACACTGACTATCACAACGAAACCGATGAGCGAACCCTGGATTCCATCATGCGAAGTTCCGATGCCATCATACCAAGCTTCGACACCATTGCACCAAACTCCCACCTCAAGTCGCGTTCTCAATCTAAACCCACTGGCCCAACCATATCACCCCCAACAGCCAACATACATGAATATGTGTGTGGACTTTCAAAAGTTCATGGTTAGGAAAGATCTACTTCTCTCGAGGCTTGTAAAGTTCACAGACAGTCCAGAAGACTACGATCCCTGGAAGTCGACGTTCACAAATATCATCACGGAACTAGAGATAGCAGCACCCAACGAGATTGATCTCCTCATTAAGTGGCTGGGTCCAAGATCCTCTACTCATGCGCAGAGCATTAAGAGTGCCAATGCTCGCGACTCCCCAGCCGGGAGTCGATCAAGTGTGGAGAGACTCAATGAAATATATGGGTCACCAGAGAATATAAAAGCTGCCCTTTGATAGGAAGGTAATGAACTTCAAGGAACTGAACGATAGAGAGAATGACAGGCTGTATGATCTGCTTGACATTGTCCAGGAAATCGAGTCATACATGTGTGATACAAGGTATGCAAACCTGTTGTCCTACTACAACTGCTCAGAAGGCATAAACCCTTTAGTGGAAAAACTACCTAGGAATATCAAGGACAAATGGGTAACACAGGCATTCAACTACAAGCAGAACCATAAAGTTGCATTTCCCCCATTTTCATTCTTAGTGAACTTTATCAAGAACATGGCCAAAATGAGGAATGATCCAGGGTTCGTAACCACCACTCAACCCTCAGGTCAAATGCACAGCAGTACACGCCTCGCCGACCGATCGGTCAAGTCAAAGCGGTGAAGACAGAGCTGAAAAGTAACCAGGACAAACCTGATGAGGAGGACACCTACAAATACACAATAGTGTGTCCGTATCATGGGACTAGGCACTACCTCAACGCCTGTCGTGAATTTTGATGAAAGCCGCTTGTCGAAAGGAAAGACTTTGTTCAGAACCAGGGTCTGTGTATGCGGTGCTGTGGACCTTTCAAGCATGAGACTTGTACAGCAAAGGTAAAGTGCTATGTCTGTGGGACTCGCTCATCCAACGGCATTCCACGTAGAGAAAAATCAAGTGGGACTAAACAGGGGTGAGGCCAGCAGTGCACATATTGACAGATCGCAGAGAAACCCGCCACTTAAACACAGTACAGAGGCTAAACAAGCAGAAGTCAAATGTACTCAGGTCTGTGGGCAGGCAAACTCTACGAGCAAGTCTTGTGGCAAAACAATACTGGTCAATATCCATCCAAGTGGTCAGCCAGATAGAAGTGTCAGGATGTATGCTATAATTGACGATCAGAGTAATCAGACCCTCGCACGATCAAAAATTCTTTGACATGTTTGGAGAGAGAGTAACGATGTCGAGTACACACTATCATCATGTTCAGGATCTGTCACAGTTTGTGGTAGGTCAGCCCATGGGTATGAAATCAAGTCAGCGAATGGAAACACACAGCTGGATCTACCAACCATCATAGAATGTGAGGATATTCCGAATGTCCGCAACGAGATCCCTACACCTGATGTCGCACGTCATCACATCCACATGAAGTCCATTGCTCAGGACATACCAGTTATAGACAATGACGCTGAAATCCTCCTCCTTATTGGTCGAGATCTGCCTAGCGCACATCATGTGATTGATCAACGAATCGGTGAAGCGAACTCCCCATTTGCACAGAAGCTCACATTAGGATGGACTATTATAGGTGAGGTGTGCCTTGGTGCAGTTCATCAGACAAAAGTGAACGTCAACAAGATTTACGCTTTAAAGACGGGTAGACCTTCATTGATGAATCCATGCCCCTGCGACATCACAGTCTCCGAGATATCTGATCAGCACACTCTAGAAATCTTCAAGAAAACCCCAGCAGATAATCAACCAGGCCTCTCGCGAGAAGGCAGAGAATTCATAGTGCTTATGGAAGAAGGTATGAGAAAAACAGACTCCGGTAATTGGACCGCTCCTCTTCCCTTCAGGGAGGGACGAAAGAAACTGCCTGACAATCACTTTCAAGTTGAGAGGAGAGCTAGGACATTGCACAACAGCATGTTGATGAATGAGGCAAAACGTGAACACATGTTAACCTTCATGGAGAAAATCATCAAACGTGGACATGCTGAGAAAGCCCCATCTAGGGTCACAGGTGAAGAGGCATGGTACCTTCCCTTATTTGGCGTGTACAATAAGAGGAAACCCAGCCAAATTCGAGGTGTTTTCGACTCCTCTGCCAAACAGGATGGCATATCGTTGAACAGCGCCTTAATGTCCGGCCGGATTTAACAAACAACCTCCTCGGAGTCCTAATGAGGTTTCGACGCCATGACGCTGCAATCACTGCAGACATTGAACAAATGTTTTACGCCTTCAAAGTTGACGAGGAACATCGCAGGTACCTGAGGTTTCTGTGGTATGAGGATAACGACTTTACCAAACCTCTCATCGAATACCATATGACTGCTCATGTGTTTGGGAATTCACCCTCCTGCAGTGGCCGCATATGGTCTGAGAAAATCTGTTGAGCATGCTGCACCAGACGCCAAACAGTTTGTCAAACGAAAACTTTTACGCCGACGATGGTTTGACGCCTCTTCCAGATGTTGAGTCCGCGACCTCTCCTAGAGTGTACTCAGCAGACGCTTGAAACAGGAAGGGAATCTGCGACTCCACAAGATTGCATCAAACAAACCTGAACTCCTCAAACGATTCAACAATGAAGACCTGGCCTAGGATCTGAAGGATATCAAACTGGAAATTGAATCAGCACCTCTCCAGAAGAGTCTTGGACTATACTGGGACATCAGCTTAGACTCTTTCACCTTTCGCGGCGGATACTGAAACCGACAATACTCACGGAGGGGAGTACTTTCCACCATCAACAGCTTGTACGACCCTTTGGCTTTAAGTCGCCTGCATTGCTGAAAGGTAGACTTCTACTCAGAGACCTGTTTACTACCACAACAGGTTGGGATGATCCTCTCCCCGAGAACCGAAGACAGGAGTGGGAGCAGTGGAGAGACTCACTAAGAGCCCTAGACAGCATCTCAATTGGACGGAAGTATGCAGATCTCGACTCATCGGGAGAGCCAATGAGAGAGATACAGATCTTCTCTGATGCCTCTAAAGATGCCATATCAGCTGTGGCATACCTCAAGATATACAATGTAGCTGGTGAAAGCAGATACACTTTCCTTCTTGGAAAGTCAAAGGTAGCTCCGCAACATGGACACACGATACCTAGACTTGAACTTTGTGCCGCCTTATTGGCAACAGAAATAGGACAGATCAGCGAGAAGGAGTTAGACATTCCTGCGTCAGACATGAGGTTCTACACAGACAGTCAAGTTGTGCTTGGGTACCTCCATAATCATTCACAAAGGTTCTATGTCTACGTGGCGAACAGGGTTGACAAGATTATGGACTTTACAAAACCCTGGCAGTGGGCATACGTCTCAACTGATATGAACCCAGCTGATGAAGGTACCAGAGGTGTAATTCCAAGGAGAATGCAAGGCAGTGCGTGGTTAAATGGACCAAAAAGTGTAAAACTGACGAACACATCACAGTACCCACTTGTGCAGCCAGAGGAGGACAAGGAGGTAAAACCGGTCATGTGCTCTCCACCTCAGTGAGCCATCCATCATTCTCTCAACATTATGAGAAATTCTCCTCATGGACCAGCCTCGTTAGGAGTGTAGCCTACCTCAAACATGTCGCACGATCATTCTCTGGTGCCACTCTGGCAAATCCCTGGAATCATCAAAGAAACTGAACACACTATTATTCGTCAAGCACAGATGGATATGCATGCTTCAGAAATCCAATGCCTCCAAGCTGGCAAGAATCTTCCAAAATCCAGTCCGATCAGAGCCTTGTCACCAATACTAGATGAGAATGATATGCTACGCGTTGGAGGACGCCTCGGGAAATGCTTAAAGATGGATGTTTCAGAGACAAACCATATCATCCTGCCCAAAGGACATCATGTCACAACCCTCATCATTCGCTACTACCATGCCAACGTCAAACACCAAGGTAGGCACTTTACAGAGGGTGCAGTCCGTTCTGGAGGTTTCTGGGTCATAGGCGGCAAGAGGATGATAGCCTCTATTGTTCGCAAATGCATACCATGTAGAAGACTACGTGGAAAACTTGAGTGGCAGAAAATGAGTGATTTGCCACTCGACAGACTGAAAGTTTGTCCACCATTTTCGTACGTTGGGGTGGATGCCTTTGGTCCCTGGGAGATAGTTGCACGACGGACAAGAGGTGGTCTTGCTTAATGCCAAACGATGGGCTGTGCTGTTCACATGTCTTGTCTCCAGAGCGGTACATCTTGAGATTTTGGAAGAACTAAGCACATACTCCTTCATCAATGCACTGCGGAGATTTATCTCATTGCGAGGACCAGTACTTCAGTACAGATCTGAACGCTGCACCAACTTTATTGGAGCAGTGAACGAACTTGAAATCAACGGTGCTTGTTGAAGAGCCTACATTCAAAACGCTTTCTTTGTGACAGTGGGTCAACTTGATTTTCAATCACGCCCACACTCCAGCCACATGGGTGGAGTGTGGGAAAGAATGATCGGAGTCACGCAGACGCATCTTGGACTCAATGTTGATGGACCTTTCAAGCAAACATCTCACTCATGAGGTCCTGAGTACCTTCCTGGCTGAAGTCATGGCAATAATTAATTCCAGGCCAATAACGACAGTTTCATCGGACCCTGAAGCACCGGAAATCCTCACTCCGTCCGCACTCCTCACACAGAAATCGTCAAGCTTCCATATGCCTATGCCAGAGGTGACCCTCCAGGAAGCTTACAGAAGCCAATGGAAATGTGTTCTGCACCTGGCAGAAATCTTCTGGAGTAAGTGGAGATCACAATTCCTTCTAAATTTCCAAACAAGACCAAAGTGGCAAGTACAGAGACCAAATCTCGTGAAGGGGGACCTTGTCTTGCTGAAAGAAAACCAGTCCCCTAGATACGCCTGGCCAATGGCATTGGTTGATCAAACTTTCCCAAGCGACGATGGTATGGTGCGGAAGGTCGAAGTTGCCGTCATCTCGAAGGGCAAGAGGATCAAGTATATCAGACCAATTACAGACTGCGTGCTACTCATTTCAACCCAATGACTGTAATACTCACTTCAATCTCCTGTGATGTTATCCAACAACTGTAAAGTTCCATAGTGATTTTGATGATATCCATCAACATCAGGAGGGGAGTGTGAAGGAACTCTTTAAAAAAACAACAAAACTTTAAAAAATGAAAAGAAAACTATATTTTCCTAGTTAGCGGTTCAGCGGATTTGAACCCACACTCTTTCCCTTTTGTTTTTAGCAAGCTGGTAGCTCAAGTTGGTAGTTTTAGAGTTATCTCCCTTTACAAAAACACATGTGAAAACATCAGAAATTCTTCATGGTCATCAATCTGGCTATATCCAAGTCAATCACTATCATGTAAGTAATTATTCTTCCCATCTCATCAATGTAATGTTATTTTCTATCATTTAAAGCCTAAATCATGTCAGATTATCTGTTATTTTATCAATAAACCATATATTTTTCCTTATCCTGACTCATGCTCTTTTGCTTGTCTTCTTCTTGCGGGGGCCTGTGGGTAGCCTAGTGGTTAAAGCGTTGGCTCGTCACGCCGAAGATCCGGGTTCGATTCCCCACATGGGCACAATGTGTTAAGCCCATTTCTGGTGTCCCCCGCCGTGATATTGCTGGAATATTGCTAAAAGCGGCGTAAAACTAAACTCAGTCAGTCAGTCTTCTTCTTGCGAACATAGTGGAAACACTTGTATCTCCCTAATTGAAGCTTCCCTTCAATGTATAATCACTTATTAATACTCACCATGACTTGCCTCCCTTTGTCCCAGCGCGGGAAAGGTGGCGCCACCCTCTGGCCACATGCTTCACTCTCTCCTTCTTCGCCCAGTGAGCAGGATGTGAGAGCACCTGTGTCTCCTTGCACACTATATCCTTTGATTATTCTTAGTTTATTACCTCTTATTCCTTACTAAAGAGGTGTAGCTAGTATCCTTTAACAATATGTATTGATTATTACTCGTAATTCTACTGTTTATTCACGGTTTTCCGTGATTGTTCAGCCTAGATTACGTGGATGAAAATCTGTACTGTTTGTAGATTACGTTTTTCTGCTGCTGATCCGCATTTAATATGTCCTAGCTGTACTACGCCTTGTGCGTTTACTTCATGTTGCAGTTACTGTATTAATTTATCCATTTCTGCATTTAACAAATATCGTTTTTGCGTCTTGAGACGTGCAGCAGATAGGTCACCTAAACAAGCCTTAGGCATGGCCGATACATCAGACCCTCTAGCCAGTCAACTGCTGTCGGACGACCCCCTCCCGTCTGGTGTTCCGCTAGAGATTCCTTTGGAGGAGGGGCGTGGGATGCAGTCCGCCGCCTCCAAGAAGTGTCCTGCTTCCCAAGACATCCCGTCTTCGCAGCAGAAGTCTAAGAGGGCATCGACTTCGTCACAGCGTAAACTCCGTACCCCCAGGGCAGCGTCGACCTCCAAGGGAAAAGCTAAGAAGCCAGCTAGAACGTTCTCAGCCGAGATTCTTCCCGTCGCTGAACTGGGCCTGTATGACGACCAGCCGATCATCATACCCGATCTACGCCACAAGAAGCTACTGCTGTCAGCTACAGTAACGTCATCAGAGATCGCCAGGCAGCTTGATGTCTCTACACTGATGTCTGACGATCATTCTGAGGGGCCCGTCGCTAACATCGCAGAGAGGGCATCGACGACATCGTTGCAGACCATCCCAGACGACATGATACAGAAGATTATGCAGATGGAGGACCGTTACAGACTGCAACCAGCCAAGAAGGACCTCCACGAAGGCACCAACGCAGACGACTGCCCAGAGGGACACTCCGTCAACGTAGCGGCCAAGACCAAGCCACCTTCACGAAGGAAGTCACAGTCTACCTCCAGGAAGGACCCAGATGAACAGCCTGCACGAAGGGTTAGAAGATCATCACCTTCCCCGGACTCGGAGGATCATGACTCTTATAAAGATTCCAGAAGGAAGACTACGTCGTCCCTGGACTCAGACTCGAACCCCCCCGACTTCACGAAAGCCTTCGCGAAGGTCAAGCCGTCACTCCCCAGAACCGGACACAGTTAAGGCTTCACGAAGGGCTTCACCAGTAGCAGGTTCTAAATCATCTTCGTCCAGACGATCATCTGCAGATTCCTCAAGGGCTTCGCGAACCTATCAGCGTTCACCTCACAGATCTCCGCGAAAGTCAAGACGCAGCTCATCAGGCCGATCACCAAGATCATATCGTTCGCCTCGCCGTTCACCTCGCGATCACCACATCGATCTCCACACACATCTCCACACAGGTCTTCACAGAAGTCCCAAGTCAGGTCTCCATTATCGTCTCCATGTACAGCGATAGAACCATATATACCGCCATCACAAGAGCATCAACCTCTTATCGACGATCCCATTACAGAAGACGATGGAGGCATCATCTTCTCAGACGCTGAGATACGATACTGGATGGTAAACAACCTAGACCTTTCTTCACCTTCCAAGAGTAACAACTCGGCACAGACATATTTGATGAAGGAGGACGATGCTGATGCCATCACCTTACCACCGATCGACCCGATTGCTGCAGTACCGAAGAATTTGGACTTCCACAAAGCCACTTAAGTCCAAACAGCACATTTACCACTGTTCCATGCTAACAAGTTTTCAACCCACAACATGGAACCGTTCCTCAAGGCACAAGACATAGACGACAACTACAAGTTGATCAGTGATGTCAAGAACAAGAACTACAATATTGACGATCGCAAGTTGGTTCAGTTAGAAACCATGACTAGGCGAATGTTCTTTGGCCTTAATGGATCTAGAACGATCAATGAGACTCTTATCACCAGATTTCGTGACACAACATCTGAAGATGATAGAAGGGTTTACTCGGCCCTACTTATGCAGAAGAAGGACCAGCAGTTCCTTACGGATCATCTCACATCAGTCTCAGCAGCCTTAACCTTAGCCCGTCATCAAGGCCTCCTCGCTTCCTGCAACTGGGGTGAGCAGTTTACAGCTCCACTCTATACAGCCCCGTGGTCTGCTCCATCCATCTTCGATGGAGGAATAGAGAAAGTCTCCTAGGAAGTCACTAAGGATTCCAGAGAAGTCCTTATGATTAAGTCAATGGTTTACGCTAGCCAGCGTCATCAGACAGACTTCACAAAGATATTCAGGGAAATCTAAATTCACTGGATTACAGAGAGCACGGGATAAAAAGATAGCCAGTTCCAGGGGAAGAGATGTTTTTCGTCGCCCATTTGGCAACTACAGAGGAGGATCAGGAAGAGGCAGGGCACCCAGAGGTTCCCGCAACTATAAACGCTGAAAGTCAGGTTCGGAACAACTGGAGTCTTCCACCCCCCAGCCGTTCCAGTACAACCGTCACAAGTGGGTGGACGCCTTCAACTATGCTGGGAGAACTGGGGAATGTTACAAGACCCATATGTCTCCAACATTCTTCATCACGGATATCGTATCCAACTAAAGGCCACGCCTCCGCTGACAGTCAACCCTTACAAGTTCGACTTCCAGACACAACAACTACCAAAGTTAAGAGAGGCCATTACTTCCCTCCTGAACAAGCAGGCCATAGAAGTACTAGATCAAGTAAACATCGAACCAGGTTTCTACTCCCCAGTTTTCCTAGTACCCAAGAAAAACTCCAAGGAGAAATACAGACTCATCTACAACATGAGCACGTTCAACAGAGATTATCTACGCAAAACCACCGGGTTTCGCGATGATACATCTACCCCAGTTACGCACTTAATCCGTCCCATGGATTACATGGCCAGTATAGACCTACAAGATCCGTATCTACACATCCCGATACATCCCTAATCCAAGAAATACCTACGATTTACACTGGACGGGCTGCATTACCAATGGAAAGTACTCCCCATTCGGAATATCATCAGCCCCATGGTTATTTACAAGAGTAACGAAACCCATCGTCACCTACCTACATCGTCAAGGGCTACGAGTGCGCTTTACCTCGACGACGGGATACAAGTAGATCAAGATCCACAGCGCCTCAAACTACAGTTAAACTACATCATCAAGCTACTAACACAGCTGGGATGGTTAGTAAATCTACTCAAGTCAGACCTAGTACCTTCGCAAAGATCTGCAGTTTCTAGGCATTCGATTTATCACGACGCCAACCGTGATCGCCGTTCCAGAAGACCGCTGGCTCAAGATCCAACAGACCATTCCACCAGCGCTACTCTCTCCGTTACCACTACGACAATGGCAGAGTCTATTGGGTCTCCTCACGCCAGCCCAAGACTTGACACTAAGAGGCAGGCTACAGTTACTTCCATTACAGGTCTTCATCAACGCCATCTCGACGATCTACAACCATTCAGTCTACCGGTACACCTCAGACCTCATCTACTATGGTGGACCAGGAGGTCGAATGTCTGCGAAGGCATCTATTTAACAGAACGGGATTCCAAACCCATCTCTATGTAGACGTGTCGCTCCAAGGTTGGGGAGCTCATCTCGCCAACCGGACGACATCAGGCATATGGAATCAGCAAGAAAGCAAGCTCCATATAAACATGTTAGAGATGAAAGCGGTAATCAACGCCATACGTCATTGGAGTACCATTCTACGACAGGCACATCTGATGATTCATACCGACAACTCAACAGTGGCGTATTATGTGAACAAACAAGGCTTAACGAGATCATCAAGCCTATTGACTGTATGCTTTCAACTGTTCGATCTAATCAACGATCTCAACCTACATGTCAGAGCATGTCACATTCCCGAGCCAAGAATGTACTAGCAGACGACTCTCGCCACGCCTACCGGCACCGACAGAATGGATGCTCCATACAGAAATCTTCGCACAGATTATCAAACAATTAGGAGCGACCGCTAGTAGACCTATTCGCCACTCGATTCAACAATCAGCTAACGACATTCGTATCACCTGTCCCGGATCCACAAGCATGGGCAACGGACGCTCTAAGCATATCCTTGAAGGCCTCAACGCTGCAGCGCTTCCGCCGCCAGTGCTAATCCCTCAAGTGTTACAGAAAATCAGACAAACACAGAGGCTACAACTAACTTTGGTCGCGCCCTACTGGCCAGCCAGAACGTGGTTTCCCATTCTAATTCAAGAAATCGGACAACCAACACTAAAGCTACGAAAGCGCTCGAATCTACTGGTACATCCTCACACCAAACAAGCGCACGGAAACCCAGAAGTGTACCAACTCCACGTATGGACTGTATTAAAGTGTGTTTGAACAAGAAAGGATATTCTACAAGAGCGGCAAAAGCAGTCACGCTTGCTTTACGCTATTCTACTCGTAACTTGTATGACGACAAGTGGCAAAGTTTCGAAAACTACGCAGCAAAAATTGGACTTACAGCGAGAGATGCTACACATCCACAAGTGGCTGATTATCTGTGTTACCTACGTCAAAAAAAACATTTGAAGGGCTTGACATTGTCAACATATCTTGACGCTCTTAGCTCGGTAGTTACCATGAGAACGAGTGTCAAGTTAACGAAGACGCCAGAGTTACTCGCCTTGCTACGCTCTTTTCGTTTGGAAGATCAGAAAGTGAAATTCAGCGCGCCAGCGTGGGATCTAAATATAGTGCTTCAACACCTCACAAGTGAAAGTTATGAACCGTTAGATTCAACGAACTTTGAACTTCTCACACAGAAAACGGTTTCCTGTTATCGCTAGCTACGGCAGCCAGGATGTCTGAAATTCACGCACTAGATTACGAGAGGATTCAGTTTGATGACAATCACAACACAGTGCACATCGGTTTGCGATGGGACTTTATCGCTAAGAATCAATTGCCAGGTCAACCAGACAGATTATTCCATATCCCTGCACTATCCTCGATTCTCGGATCTCAAGATACGTTGGACTTATCTCTATGCCCAGTCAGAGCTCTCAAAATCTATCTACGACGTTCCAAACCAAGACGCCGACATCTCAAGCGATTATTCATCCCTTTAGCGGCGACAAGTCAGACCGAGGTCTCTCGTACCACCATATCTATATGGATTAGAACTGTCATACTGCGCGCCTACAAGGCGGCTGGACTAGACCCTCCAAGAGCAGCAAATCCTCACGAAATCAGAGCCTTAGCTTCCACGCTCGCGCTACACGGTAACTGCTCACTAAATACCATCATGGAGGGATGTTTTTGGAAATCCGACATGGTGTTTGCTAATCACTATCTGAGAGATATCACCACCGAGGACGTCTCAGGTATTCACCATTTCGGTCCTATGGTCCTCGCACAGCAGTTGACAGTCCCTCGTAGACGATAAGATAGTCTTACGAGATTATTATGTATATTTATACATGTATAATCTAGCTTAAAACTCTATGGAGTTGTTAGGGCTATTGATATACCTAGCTTAAGTCTAACCTTAAGCCCAGTACTGATATTTATGTACATTTTTGGATAACTTCTCCATGTTGGAGTAGTATATATACTTATTGCTATGTTCATAGTATGTTTTTGTATAGTAATACCCCTTTTTTTGTCTATGGCAGTGTATAAATTTATAGTTTATAATAGCAAAGGATTACAATCAGTGCCATTATAAGTTCCGGGTTATTAAAGATATATATATATAAATCACTAATTAATCTGGTAAATCCAAAGTCTCTACTCTTTCCCACCTCCGATTCCGTCGGATACTACAAGCAAAAGAGCATGAGTTAGGATAAGGAAAAATATGTAATTTTTAGAGTAAAATTGATATTTTATACTTATCCTGACTCATGAGGTAAGCCCTCCCATCCTCCCCACATAACACTTTGGATTTCCCCGTAAATTCAAGTATTGGGCTCGAAAAATAAGGAGAGAGTGAAGCATGTGGCCAGAGGGTGGCGCCACCTTTCCCGCGCTGGGACAAAGGGAGGCAAGTCATGGTGAGTATTAATTAGTGATTATACATTGAAGGGAGCTTCAATTAGGGAGATACAAGTGTTTCCACTATGTTCGCAAGAAGAAGAAGACAAGCAAAAGAGCATGAGTCAGGATAAGTATAGAATATCAATTTTACTCTAAAAATTACATTTTTCACCATTTGAGCTGCTAGTCATTCTAATGTTTATTTTTGTTTCTTACAGTAAATTACCCTCTCCGGAGGTTCTGTGAAGTTCCCAAAACTGAATAAAACTCTGAAAACACCACACACACTACTTCACATACAGCATGCGACATGGTCCGCTACCTTGCCAATTCAACCATCAATGTCTTGCCATGGCCTTCACGGTTACCAGATAAACACCTATCGAATGAACTTGATCGACATGTACGTCAACACTAAACAAGCCTCCGACTCTTTCACAACTGTCTACCGTATTTCGCAAGAGCGACTTCATCGACTTATCCAGTCCGTGCCGAGGAGGTACCGAGCAGTAATTGCTGCCAAAGTACCGACTTTGACGCTATCTTGTGGACTCAAGTGAACAGAAACACAATAATAAAGGCTGCCGTTGTGTTGGGGAACTCTTTGTCTATAGACGTGTGAATTGTGAATTCCTTTGAAATTACATGAAATATTTGCTCTTAAACTAACGACGCAATAAATTATTTATAAAATAATTTATGCATTTCTAATTTTGAAGAGTGTATGTCCCTCTGGTATCCAAAGTGTTAAAAACAGGAAAGACAATGATGTTAAAGACGTTAAGGACTCTGACGTTGATGATATGAAAAAAACCAATGTGGTTCTCAGAGAGAAATGTTCAATACACTGGGTATTTACCCATCCACACCACGCTGTCACCCACCTTGACATCAAGCCAACAGTCTTTACAGTATGTGAAATTGCAGCCTACAGTTTCACAGTCGTGGAATTCGTTGTCCTTCGGATCCTCACATATGAGACACTTGATTTTGATCTTATCGAATCTCTCCAGGAACTTGCAGCACCGCGGAAGCTCTTGCAAGAGGGCGCTGAAAACACCTGTGGGACGCTGTAAAGGTGCAAACATAAAAGTAGGTCAAATACAAACAACTACTACAGTGAGTGCACCTGTAGCGATATATTTATATGTAAGGGTTAGGGTTAGGGTTAGGTTAGATATATTTATATGTAAGGGTTAGGGTTAGGGTTAGGTTAGATATATTTATATGTAAGGGTTAGAGTTAGGGTTAGGTTAGATATATTTATATGTAAACACTGTACTGTGAATCATATTATGAGATACTATGAAAACCTTGTACTTCGAGTTGATTGTTTGAATCCGATTTTTTCTCTACTTTTTTCGCTTGCAATCTAAATTTTTCACCAAATCCTTCTCAACTTAATTTTCTAAGCACTTCATCTGAATGCTTTTGTTCCATAGCCAATATTTCCTTTTCAGAGTCAAAAGTCAGTGGTTTCCTCAATCAAGGCCAAAGTATTATCATCCAACATTTCTTCTTCAACGAGGAACATGATCTAAATGTTCTTGACATCTTGACCTTAGGCATATCATATTTCAAGTCAGGTTTGTACTAAACTTCTGTAAAGACATACAAGATAAATCTTATGGATAACAACTTCTTGACTTATTTTTCTCTACGTTTCTGGGCTAGTTCTTGCCCCTTCTTCGGGTGGATAATGGTGATAGTGATACTGATGTACAGGAAGCCAGATATGTAAATGGAGTATATACAAGCACAAGGGTAAAAGGAGATATAATTAGGAATGTACAAACAATGCAGTGAGACGAAATAGGAGAATACAATGATAGGGTGTGTTTTTACAGCAAGGTCAAGGGTGTGTTTACATTGCAGAGTGGTTA
This sequence comes from Haliotis rubra, assembly GCF_003918875.1. Taxonomy (NCBI): domain Eukaryota; kingdom Metazoa; phylum Mollusca; class Gastropoda; order Lepetellida; family Haliotidae; genus Haliotis; species Haliotis rubra. The sequence goes on along the minus strand of NW_025765517.1, from coordinate 98,711 downwards.
AAGCAGATTCAGTTTTGAGGGTCTATGATTTGCGGGTGATGAAACAGGCTTGGGATGTAAACCCCTTGCTCGGTTGAGTTACTTGTTGATGGTTGTGTTTCTGGTGGGTTATTCGTTGTATTTTCTGGCTCTATATTTGCTTTAGTTTTATATTTAGAATTATCTTTAACTTTCTCCAACGACGTGGACCGCTCACCGATGTCTGACATGTTGAAGGACACGAAACCCACAACTCAATACAATAAACTTGTACGCTCCCACAGGACGTAACACTGTCAAACAATATCATCCAAACCCCTCCCACAGGACGTAACACTATCAAACAATAACATCCAACCCCTACCACTGGACATAATACTATCAATCAATATCATCCATCCCCTTCCACAGGACGTAACACTATCAAACAATATCATCCAACTCCTTCCACAGGAAGTAAAACTATTAAAAAATTTCATCCCAAACCCTCACACTGGACATAACACTATCAAACACACACACAGAGACACACATAGGAACGAGACAGATAGAACGGACAGAGAGATGGAATCCAGACACACACAGAACAGATAGACACACACAGAGGATGGAATCCCAGAGACACAGAGACAGTCCCAGACACACACACACAGAGGATGGACCAACCAGACACACAAAAATGGACACACAGAGAGATGGACAGACACACAGAGACCAACCAAGGACACAGACGAGACAGTCCACAGACACAAACACAGAGACACACACAGGAACCACAGAAAGACACACAGGACACACACAGAGACACACAGACAGACAAGACACAGGAATGCACAGACACACACACACAAAAATGAGATGGACCAGACAGACACACAGAAGAAATGGACAGACACACGCACAGAGGACCACAGACACAAACACACAAAATACACACAGAGAGAACCCAGAAAAATAGAACAGACAGGACACGACACACCAGGAAAAGACAGACAGACAGAGATGAACCCACACAGGAAAGGAAAATATAATGGACAGAGATGGAATGGTCTGGGACACAGAATGGACACATAATGGAAGAATGGACAGAGAGATGGATGACAGGAACTGAACAGATAAATGAAAGAAATATAAAATAGTATAATGACAGGAGATGGAGCCGACCACAGGAAAAGAATGAATAAAGAAAAAGAAAATAGAGAGAGATGGAATGACATAGTCTGCACAGATAAGGAAGGAAAGAGATGGAAGAAACCAGAAAATAGACAATAAACATAAAGAAAATGAAAACAGAACAGAGAGGAATAATGAATAGGTCTGAAAAGGATAATGAAATATAAGGAATGGAGAGAAGACAATGAAATATACAGTAATAATGCATGAGAGAGATGAGCCACATAAATAGATAATGACAGTGAAAGATAAGGAAAATGGAAGGAAAATAGATAAGGAACATAATGGAAGGAGAGACATAAATGATAAAATATACAGAATATAATGGACAGAGAGATGGAATGAATAGTCTTGGATAATGATAGTATACAGGAAGAAGAATGGTGGTATAATGGAAGGGAATGGTGGAAGAAGAGGACAAAATAAATAGATGGATGGAAGAATGGAATGGAAGGAAGGACTGGATGGAAGAAAGAAAGTGGTGGATAGATAGGAATGGAAGAGATGGATGACATAAAAGGTAATGGATAGATGGAAACACAGGAAGGTGGTGGTGGATAGGAAGATTTATTTGACTCCATAGTCCCATGACCCACAAACCACACAGAGATTCCATCTACAGGCAGTCCCACAGACAATGAAAGCAAACAATGATGAGAGACATTCCATCTAATCCCAGACACACACAATGCACAGATGACCAGGTCCCACAGACGAACATACAGACAGAATCCAGACACACACACAGGACACAGAGAGAGATGAGCCACACAGACAAATAACACACAGAGATGGAACACAGACACACACAGAAGACACAGACACCCAGACAGACACACACACAGGACCCAGACACACACAGACAGACAGACAAACACAGAGACAGACACAGAGAAGACACAAAGACAGACACAGGAAAGAGAACACAGCACAGACACAGACACACACAGAGAGACACAGAAAGACAAGACACAGACACACACAACACACACAGACACAACACACAGACACACACAATGGAGACACACCCAGACACAGACACACAGGCACACACAGACACAATGAACACACAGACAAGGAACAGACACAGACAGATGGAGACACGAGAATGACACACACACAGTGGACAGACAGACAACGAATGACACAGACACACAGAGGACACACAGGACCCACACAGAACACAATGACAGAACACACAGACAGACACAGACCGGACACAGAGGAACAGTACACATACACCCAATGGAACACAGAGGGACAAACGACAGACACACACAGACACAAAGACACAGACACAGACACGACACACACAGACACATGGAGACAGAGGAAGAAGACAGACCCAGACACACACACACACAGAGACACACACACACACCCACTCTTCTCTCTCTGAAAACAGCATGTGAATATGTATACATGTAGAACACTCGTATACATATGTAGATCTCTCTGAAAACATCATGTGAATATGTATACATGAAACACTGTCTCTTCTTTTACTCTGAAAACTCGTCTCATGTGAATATGTACATTCATGTGAATATGTATACATGTAGAACACTCTCGTCTCTTCTCTCTCTGAAAACAGCATGTGAATATGTATACATGTAGAACACTCGTCTCTTCTCTCTCTGAAAACATCATGTGAATATGTATACATGTAGAACACTCGTCTCTTCTCTCTCTGAAAACATCATGTGAATATGTATACATGTAGAACACTCGTCTCTTCTCTCTCTGAAAACATCATGTGAATATGTATACATGTAGAACACTCGTCTCTTCTCTCTCTGAAAACATCATGTGAATATGTATACATGTAGAACACTCGTCTCTTCTCTCTCTGAAAAATGTAGAACAATATGTATACATGTGAATATGTATACATGTAGAACACTCGTCTCTTCTCTCTCTGAAAACATCATGTGAATATGTATACATGTAGAACACTCGTCTCTTCTTTCTCTGAAAACATCATGTGAATATGTATACATGTAGAACACTCGTCTCTTCTCTCTCTGAAAACATCATGTGAATATGTATACATGTAGAACACTCGTCTCTTCTCTCTCTGAAAACATCATGTGAATATGTATACATGTAGAACACTCGTCTCTTCTCTCTCTACATGAAAACATCATGTGAATATGTATACATGTAGAACACTCGTCTCTTCTCTCTCTCTGAAAACAGCATGTGAATATGTATACATGTAGAACACTCGTCTCTTCTCTCTCTGAAAACAGCATGTGAATATGTATACATGTAGAACACTCGTCTCTTCTCTCTGTAAAACAGCATGTGACTATGTATACATGTAGAACACTCGTCTCTTCTCTCTGAAAACAGCATGTGAATATGTATACATGTAGAACACTCGTCTCTTCTCTCTCTGAAACAGCATGTGAATATGTATACATGTAGAACACTCGTCTCTTCTCTCTCTGAAAACATCATGTGAATATGTATACATGTAGAACACTCGTCTCTTCTTTCTCTGAAAACATCATGTGAATATGTATACATGTAGAACACTCGTCTCTTCTCTCTCTGAAAACATCATGTGAATATGTATACATGTAGAACACTCGTCTCTTCTTTCTCTGAAACATCCTCTTCTTCTCTGAAAACACAGCATCTGAATATGTATACATGTCCATCCTCTCTTCTCTTGAATATGTATACACCTCAAACATCCTCTTTTCTCTGAAAACAGCATGTGAATATGTATACACCTCAAAACAAAACAGCATGTAGAACACTCGTCTCTTCTCTCTCTGAAAACAGCACGTGGATATGTATACATCTCAAACATCCTCTTTTCTCTGAAAACATCATGTGAATATGTATACACGTAGAACACTCGTCTCTTCTCTCTCTCTGAAAACAGCATGTGAATATGTATACATGTAGAACACTCGTCTCTTCTCTCTCTGAAAACATCATGTGAATATGTATACATGTAGAACACTCGTCTCTTCTCTCTCTGAAAACACCATGTGAATATGTATACATGTAGAACACTCGTCTCTTCTCTCTCTGAAAACAGCATGTGACTATGTATACATCTCAAACATCCTCTTCTCTCTGAAAACAACATGTGAATATGTATACATGTAGAACACTCGTCTCTTCTTTCTCTGAAAACACCATGTGAATATGTATACATGTAGAACACTCGTCTCTTCTCTCTCTGAAAACATGATGTGAATATGTATACATGTAGAACACTCGTCTCTTCTCTCTCTGAAAACACCATGTGAATATGTATACATGTAGAACACTCGTCTCTTCTCTCTCTGAAAACATGATGTGAATATGTATACATGTAGAACACTAAAACACCATGTGAATATGTATACATGTAGAACACTCGTCTCTTCTCTCTCTGAAAACATCATGTGAATATGTATACATGTAGAACACTCGTCTCTTCTCTCTCTGAAAACATCATGTGAATATGTATACATGTAGAACACTCGTCTCTTCTCTCTCTGAAAACAACATGTGAATATGTATGCATGTAGATCAATCGTCTCTCTCTCTGCAAACAGCATGTGAACATGTATTCTTCTTTTGCCGCACACATAAATGTCGTTTTCTGATTGGCTGAGCGCTCTTACAAGCAAGTAACGTTTTCTATGTACCACGCCGGGAATGCCGAACTCATTTGGTACTTCGTGGCAGTTTTTTTTTCGAATATCATTGAATCACACGTATGATGTACGGACACGTAAAGTGTGTAATATACAACACTCGCCTCTTCTCTGAATGAAGCCTCAAGAAATATTCATATAGTCAGCACTACTTTCTTTTGTCTCCAAATAAAACTGTGTGAATATGTATACAGTCTTCTCCCCTATTGTATTGGATTCAGTTGTTCAGAGACATTAAGTTTTATCAAGTTGAGTACAACTCTTGCTCACAGTAATTTTGGTATCAAGGGGAATAACTCTAATTGGGGACGTTATGAGCGGAAGTTGACGGTTGGGAGAAAAACGCGTGGTCTGCGCGTCAAGAAGTGATAATTCTGAAGGTTTGTTTTGCAGGACAAGGCAGGTTAAAGTCTGTATTCGCCAGGAAAGTTTCACCTAACGTTTCACCTAACGTTTCAAATCACTTTAATCTAGGACTATGCTGGGTTATGCTCGAGTTTAAACGCAGTTACATCTGTTTCTCATGAATGTTTCATCAAGTCAGAAGTGACTTTCATCTATGTGTTGGAACCCGTGTTGTAACAGTGGAGTTCTGGATTAAACAATCGAGACTTCGAGTTGATATCCCATGAATACGAAGATGCTTAGCCATACACCCACATCGCAAAACAATACACCTATCTGTGAACACAGCATGCGACCTCCCATCACAAACAATGCTTGACTTCTCTCTCTGTGAACACAACAAAACAAATATTTATATATGCAAAAAGGATTAGGCAACACCTAACTCATAGAACTATAAAACATTTCTTAACATTTTGCATCTTACGTATAGCATGATTATTTTGTGGAGATATTTAATGCACGTGAAATGGCACGCAATGCATGTCGAATGCTATACCCCAGCATTGTCGAAATCATGATTTTACTGATAACACGTCGGTGAGTGAGTTTAGTTTTACGCAGCACTCAGTAATATTCTAGTAATATGGCGGCGGACTTTATACAATCGGAACAGTACATTTCTCCGCTTTTTATCTTGCACCGATAAAAGCACAGGGCTTCTGTATTTTCTTTTAATTTTTGGCATCTTTACGGAAAGTGTGAGCGAACAAAATACTGTCTGATATCTGAACGACATAAATATGTATGAAATTAGTTTGTGTGCTCATGCATAGCGTTATACACTCAATCTACAAATGACTTGCAGTAAATGTTGGAAATTGATTTTTCTCTGCGAAACGACGACAGAGAGGTCATAAACGTTTAACGATAAGGGGATATAACTCTGCTATGCTTACCATTTGTTCATTGTAGCTCAGATCACTTGGAGAGAATTCGACGTGGATAGGACACTTTATTTTTTTTATGTTTTGTTTACGGTATTATCGCAAACAATGATAGTCAAACGTTTCTGACAAACGCGCACCTGGCAAATTATTATTCACCATTGTTGTGTCTTTTGTGAGGTGAGGTGAAATGGGGTTTAACGTCATACTGGAGAATATTTCTCTCATATGACGAGGTGCATGCGTGTGTATGTGTATGTGCGGCTGCTTGTACTAGCCCAGACCGAAGCTGGTTTTATAGTGCTAGCTGACTAAGATACCATGCATGAATACCCCACTCAGACACTTTATACTGACTCCGAACCGACCAGTCCTTGTTGTACCCATAAATGCCGAGCGCCAACAGGGACCAACAAGTACAACATTTAACATTTTGGTATGACGCGGCCGGGGATCGAACCCGCGACCTCCCGCTCTCCATGCGGACGCTCTAAACACTACACCACGGAGGCGGCCTGTTGTGTCTTTGAAACACAATCAATGAACAGGGCAATTCAATTAAAAATGCGTGCTTTACATTCCATTCAATAACAAAATAATTTCCATCAATATTGCCAGTTTTAGCTATGAGGTTGAGTTTAATTGTTTTCCATTAGCCTGTTCATGTGAAACTACAATACTGGTCCCATGGTAGGATCTATTAAGGACATGTTGTAGTTATTCTTACGTTTCATCTTCTTACACTTGAGTAATTGTTTAAAATACTGGTGAACTACACTATATTTGTCAATTGCTCATGTGAATATTATTTCAGCAAACACAAATTTACAAAGAATAAAAAAACGTGTACCCTATATCCCCGAATATGATACTGAACAAGGCTAAATGTTAAGAATAAAATTAGCTTCATAAAAAAAATTCTGGGTGCCTATTCTCGAAAGTGTCCAAGCTAAGACAGATCCTAACTAGTTAAGACAGAAGTTATAATAGCCTACCGTTAGCATAAGACCCATTCTCGAAACTATCCTATCCCTGTCCTAACGGGGGGCGCGGTGGGCGAGCTGGCTAAGGCGCCAGGCTACTGATCCAGAGAGGTTGAGTTGCCGGGATCGAGCCCACCTGTGATCGGGTGTGAAAACCTTGGAGTCAACTTTGTGTGCAGACTCTTTCCGTGTTGTCACAACCCCTAGTGTACAGTACACAACCCTGTGCACTTAAAAGAACCCACGAATCCGTTGGTATATGACCAGATGGTGGCCACATGAATACGTGCAAACACCTAGCTGTGGGTACAGCAACGTGCAGTAAACTTGGACACAGTACTGTGACTATGTGTCCCAGTCCACCCAGCTGTGAATGGGTACCTCGTTAGGATGAGAAAGCCACAATAACTCGGTGCGCCTAGTGGCAGCAAGAGTTGTATACTCCCCAGGGAGTTGAGATTGCTAATACGATGTGCAGTTGATATTGACATCCAATGATCGAGGGAAAAAATACCAGCGCCTTGAGCATGCACTAGTGCGTGGATATGTGCGCTATATAAATATCCTATAATGATAATATAAAAATACTAACTTGAGATACCGATCATAGCTAGGATAGCGAGGTCATCAGTAGAGGAGATAGAAAAACCTTTTTTAAGTTGGGGATTCCCCTACATATTACCCATGATTCATTGCATGAAAACACTTATATAATGGCACCTACAATCTTGTTTACAAGATCAGTGGAAAGACTAGAAATCAAAGTAAAAAACTTGAAAGCCGTGAAATTAAGCTTTTGATGGACTTAATAGATCAAGAAAGAAACATCATAGTTATAATAAAATTTAATATCTCGTGTCCAGAAAAATAGATGGAACTCGAACTCGAATAGATATTAAATACCTAATGAGATTTCTAATGTAATTACCATTACCATTCGAATTACCATACTTCCAGAAACAAAGTATTGTAATATGTTAATATACTCTCCCCAAAAAGAAATGCATATAGGAATTTCAACTGTATTTTTATGTTTATTTTGAAACATCTTGTAGGCTTTATGAGTCAATGAAATATAGCGAAATTGCACACTGGGATTGCAGACTTATCCGTTTTTGGCACCAACTCGAGGAAAGTCAGTTTGAGTGTCACATGGAGACGTGTGGTGACGCTGAAGTCAATTCCTCGTGTGACCACCGTGGGCATCCAGAACTGCACGGCATCGCCTCGGCATCGAACGAATAAGTCTCAGAATCTTGTGTTGCCCAATCGCAGCCCACTCTGCTTGTAGTGCCTGTGCGAGTTGCTGAAGTGTCTGGGGCTGAGGGTTACGGCGTCGCACCCGTCTGTTCAGGGCATCCCACAGATGTTCGATCGGGTTTAAGTCTGGTGATCTTGAGGGCCAGGGCAACACATGGATGTTGTGGTTCTGGAGGAAGTCTCTAGTGTGACGTGCTGTGTGGGGCCTGGCATTGTCCTGTTTACACAACTCCCTTTGGCGATCAATGATTGGAAGGAGGTGTCAGCGTAGGATTTCCTCACAGTACCGTTGAGCTGTCAGGTTGCCCTGGATCATCACCAAATCACTTCTCCTATGGCAGGTGATCACTCCCCACATCATAACACTGTCCCGTCCGAATCTGTCCACCTGGGGAACGCAAGCGTTGGCAAAACGTTCACGTCGACGTCTGTACACCCGCATTCTTCCATCACATCGTTCCAATAGAAATCTTGATTCATCACTGAACCAGATTCTACGCCAATTCGGTAGGTTCCAGGCCTGAACTCGATGTCGACGATGTTGTTGTCGAAGCACAGGGCCAAAATAAGGTCTTCTGGCACGTAAACCAGTCTCTTGTTCCTGATGGTCTGTGTAGAAAGCCTCCTCAATCCGGGTATTTGTCTAGCGGTACTGGTCGCCGTAGCTATTTGATGACGCAGGTAACGTACCCGGATGTAGCGATCCTGCGCCGCAGTGGTCGCTCGAGGTCGCCCACTATGAGGGGCATCTGCTACTGCTTTCTGCCAGCGATATCTCCCCCAGAGCCGTGAAATGGTGCTTTTGTGAACATTCATGCGTCGGGCATCTGCACGTTGAGACTGGCCAGCTTCAAGCAAATCAATGGCGATATGACGGTTGGCTTCACTTAGACGTGGCATTTTGTGTTCATCAACAATATTCCAAATACAGTGAATAATCGACAGACAGCGATCAACCTTTTATACCCATCATTGAGACTATCTGATCCCGAACTTTCACGTGCATTGCATGTGAATTGGGTATTCTGTGACACTACATGGCAATGTGACCGAAAAGATTGTGATTAAAAAGGCCGAGAATGGGTAAGAATATTGAACAAATCTCTTTTGTAGATCTAAAGAATAATATCTAAAGATGATATTAACTCAAAAACTCTTCTTAGCTCATCAAAACGGTGTGCTGTTGTGAATTCAAATGTATAATTTAGGCGAGTTATTTTGTTTGACAATGTCAAAATTGGTCAACAAACAAGAACCACACCATGTTGACTTCCACATGATCAAATATGCCAGGACAAGTGTCGGTCACTCCAAGCCAGAGTAGTGTATACTCAACATCTACCTGGACGTTTGACATGATGCAATATGCCATGACAAGTGTCGGTCCATTCCAAGACCGGGTAGTGTATATTGAACAGTATTCATCTTATAAACTGTGATGGCATTTTCTTAAAATTCTTCAGTTATCAAAATCTTATTTAGGAGATGTAATCATCTCACCAGTCATAACACTGGATATTTAATCAATTCCAATTTCGTTCACCTTTCGCAGGCTAGCTATAGTTCACCCATCAGGAGGCAGAGGGTTTTTCGAAAGTTGACATGTATGCTCAGCATGCTAAACCCTCTATTAAATACACAATGCCATTTTAGAAAGTGGTCAAACATATGTTATATTTGGGATTACACTTTCTTAGTAAAGTACAGATTCTAGTACTTTTTGGGTTGAGTCTCATCCGGGATTCGAACCCGCACCCTCAGAGTCACGCACCTAATCGCCAGCACACAAAGTCAGACGCCTAGACCGCTCAGCCACCGCGGCTTCCACAAAAATGGAAGTGTTAATTGGCACGGCTCCCACGGCCGAAAGCTATGATATACACAATGCCATTTTAGATAGTGGTCAAATGTATCATATGTTATATTTGGGATTACACTTTCTTAGTAAGTACAGATTCTAGCACTTTTAGTACATGTTAATCCCTCTGTTGTTCCTCGCTTGGGTGAATCGTGATGTGTTTAGGAAAGTTGGCACACTGGGGATAAACCGTTTCTTCCCAGCTGTGGAATGTTTTGTTTCTGTTCCGAGGCTACAGCGGTTAATGCGCCATTTTGACGGATGACCGAAAGTAACGAGTGCGTGTTTACCTGTGTGAATTGTGAGACATATTTTGGGGAATACACGAATGTAATGAAAATATTTACACTAGCATGTCATTAGATAATGATATTGGTATTTCATACAACAGCCACGATGTCTACCTCCTATCGGAGTACTGGATACTAGTATTCGTCGACAGACAAGACCTACATTTGTCTAGTCTTGCAGTAGGTATATTAGCATTGTAGATAATCCTCCCAGAACACTCTACGTTCTTCAGTGTCACTCTGTTAAATCATGCCACAACAAGCGGCAACCCTTCAATGCAGAAACACCTCAAGTTGAAGCAGGGTTACCTACCTTCCTGTAGAAGAAGCAGCATATCTGCCTCCTCAGTCGCAGGCCGTACGCCTCGAAGTACATGAACACCCACACGCTCGCGTAGATGCTGTAGATAGCGATGATGATGCGAATGTCGACCTTGGTCGGAGAAGGTAGGCAGTCTGAAAGCACACCACACATGATAGTATTCAAAGATCATACAACATTCATGCCGACTGATACGATATTTACCATCCACAAACAGGTTCATGCACACAAAAGCAGGCACACACAGACAAGAACAGGCACCTACAGACATGAACAGGCACATACAGACACGAACAGGCAGAAACAGACACGAAAAGGCACATACAGACACGAACAGGCATACACACACGACCAGACACATACAGGCACATACAGATAGAAACAGACACGAACAGGCGCATACAGACACGAACAGGCACATACAGACACGAAAAGGCACATACACACACGAACAGGCATATACAGACACGAACAGGCACAAGCAGACACGAACAGGCATATACAGACACGAACAGGCACATACAGCCACGAACAGGCAGATACAGACACATACAGACACGAACAGGCACATACAGACGCAAGAAGGGACATACATACACAAACAGGCACATACAGACACGAACAGGCACAAACAGACACGAACAGCCACATACAGACTCATGCAGCCACATACAGACACATACAGACACAAGCAGCAACATAAGACACAAGCAGGCAAATACAGACACATGCATGTAGAAACAGACGCAGGCATGCACCTACAGACACAAACTGGCACTGACAGACACAAGCAGGCACACACAGACACATGCATGTATATACAGACACAAGCAGCCACGAGAACGGAAGGCATACAGGTACAAGCAGGCACACACAGACACATCCATGTAGATACAGACGCATGCAGCCACAACCAGGCACATACAGACACAATGAGGCACATACGGACACAAACAGGTACATACAGACACAAACAGGCACATACGGACACAAGCAGGCACATACAGAAACGTCAACTGTCCGTGTGAGGTCTTGGAACATGATGCTATGCCACTGACAAGCAGGCACGAACAGGCACATACAGACACGAACAGGCACATACAGATACGAACAGGCACATACAGACACGAACACAGACAGGCACATACAGACACGAACAGGCACATACAGACACATACAGACACGAACAGGCACATACACAATCAGCAACATAGAAACACAAGCAGGCACATACACACACGATCAGGCACATACAGACACTAACAGGCACAAACAGACACATACCGACACTAACAGGCAAACAGACACGAACAGGCACATACAGAGACAAACAGGCACATGCAGACACATACAGACACGAACAGGCACAAACACACATGAACAGCAACATACAGCCACGAACAGCCACATACAGACGCTGGCAGCCACATACAGACACAAGCAGGCACATACAGACACAAGCAGGCACATACAGGCACGAGAAGGCACATAAGGTACATGCAGGCACACAAAGACACATCCATGTAGATACAGACGCATGCAGCCACAACCAGGCACATACAGACACAAGCAGGCACATACAGACACAACTAGGCACATACAGACACAAACAGGCACATACGGATACAAGCAGGCACATACAGACACGTCAACTGTCCGTTTGAGGTTTTGGAACATGATGCTATGCCACTGATTGCTATCCCATTCCGCAGTTTAACATACTAGATTACCCTCCAAGAACTGGGTACCAAACCCATACTCAACGTTGGGACTCCACCTTGTTTCTATCTGCTAATGATCGTGACAACAAATACCATCAATTTACGTGCAATAGGAGTTTTCCATTCGACCACAACGGGAGTTCCTAAGGAAAAGTCCGTCAAGATCAAGACGAAAATTGTTAGATTATCCTGACACAAAAGCGAACAAGGACAAATAGTTGTTGACCCACCACCCAACTCAATGGTCAGACTACATTGAGAGCAAAACCTTGCATTTAGAAAAATTGTCACATACCTGCATTCGTGGTGAGATGATGAATTTCGTGCTTGGAGTTAAAACTAAAAAGAAAGAGTCGCACTATTTCGCTGATGAACCCTCGTCCTTCTACATTGATATTCACTCGATGCTTCCCTGAGATAGAAACAAAGAATTCTCACGTCACTACATTTTGATGACATGAACATGGTTGTATGATTTAACGAGAAGCTGTCACTACATATTGATGACATGAACATTGTGGTATGATTTACCGAGAAGCCGTCACTACATATTGATGACATGAACATGGTGGTATGATGTACCGAGGAGGTGATGCTACATATTGATGACATGAACATGGTGGTATGATGTACCGAGAAGCCGTCACTACATATTGATGACATGAACATGGTGGTATGATGTACCAAAGAGGCTGTCACTACATATTGATGACATGAACATGGCGGTATGATGTACCAGGAGGTGACACTACATATTGATGACATGAACATGGGGGTATGATGTACCAGGAGGTGACACTACATAATGATGACATGAACATGGTGGTATGATGTACCGAGAAGGTGACACTACATATTGATGACATGAACATGGTGGTATGATGTACCGAGGAGGCGTCACTACATATTGATGACATGAACATGGCGGTATGATGTACCGAGAAGCCGTCACTACATATTGATGACATGAACATGGCGGTATGATGTACCAGGGGGTGACACTACATGTTGATGACATGAACATGGTGGTATGATGTACCGAGAAGGCGTCACTATATATTGATGACATGAACATGGCGGTATGATGTACCAGGAGGTGACACTACATATTGATGACATGAACATGGCGGTATGATGTACCAGGAGGTGACACTACATATTGATGAGATGAACATGGTGGTATGATGTACCGAGAATGTGACACTACATATTGATGACATGAACATGGTGGTATGATGTACCAAGGAGGCATCACTACATATTGATGACATGAACATGGCGCTATGATGTACCAGGAGGCGACACTACATATTGATGACATGAACATTGTGGTATGATGTACCAGGAGGTGACACTACATATTGATGACATGAACATGGCGGTATGATGTACCGAGGAGGCGACACTACATATTGATGACATGAACGTGGCGGTATGATGTACCGACAAGGGGTCACTTGATATTGATCACAGGAACATGGTGGTATGATGTACCGAGAAGGCGTCACTACAAATTGATGATATGAACATGGCGGTATGATGTACCAGGAGGTGACACTACATATTGATGACATGAACATGGCGGCATGATGTACCAGGAGGTGACACTACATATTGATGTCATGAACATGGCGGTATGATGTACCAGGAGGTGACACTACATAATGATGACATGAATATGGAGGTATGATGTACCAGGAGGTGACACTACATATTGATGACATGAACATTGTGGTATGATGTACCGAGGAGGCGTCACTACATATTGATGACATGAACATGGTGGAATGATGTACCAGGATGCGTCACTACATATTGATGACATGAACATGGGGGTATGATGTACCAGGAGGTGACACTACATATTGATGACATTAACATGGCGGCATGATGTACCAGGAGGTGACACTACATATTGATGACATGAACATGGTGGTATGATGTACCAGGAGGTGACACTATATATTGATGACATGAACATGGTGGTATGATGTACCGAGAAGCCGTCACTACATAATGATGAGATGAACATGGTGGTATGATGTAGCAGAAGGTGACACTACATATTCATGACATGAACAAGGCGGTATGATGTACCGAGGAGCCGTCACTACATATTGATGACATGAACATGGTGGTATGATGTACCAGGAGGTGACACTACATATTGATGAGATGAACATGGCAGTATGATGTACCGAGGAGGTGACACTACATTTTGATGACATGAACGTGGCGGTATGATGTATGAGGAAGTGACACTACATATTGATGACAAGAACATGGCGGTATGACGTACCAGGAGGTGACACTACATATTGATGACATGAACATGGCGGTTTGATGTACTAGGAGGTGACACTACATATTGATGACATGAACATGGCGGTATGATGTACCAGGAGGTGACACTACATATTGATGACATGAACATGGAAGTATGATGTACATCGTAGTATGTGGGTAGCTCACCCTTCTGTGTGTAGTCAACCCTGCTGTTGCGTCGGATCACGTCTAGGACCCAGAACAGGAGGAAGTCCATCATTACGATGATGCCGGTAATGAGAGCCCGGAAAATCAACCGCACCGTCCCCTTCACCTGTAGATGAAATCACTCATCAACGTCAATTGTATGCATAATATGTTGTTTTTTTGGTCACCATCTGTGATTTAAAGGTAAGTGTGTTCACGTAGTCCTCCGAGCTTCTGCGAAACTGCCAGTGTCATACAATCTGAATATCATCAACCCTAAAGCCACCTTCGCTACAGATCTGTACACATCCTGATGGTGGTACAGATCTAGATACACACTGAAGGTGGTACAGATCTCTACACACCCAGATGGTGCTACAGGTCTCTACACACCCTGATGGTGGTACAGGTCTCTACACACCTTGGTGGTGGTACTAGTGTGACACATATTTCGAGATTGTTAACAAGATTCTAACATCCCACCAGTTTGGATTTTTCTGAGGCCATTAGTTTCCTTGAAGTCGGGTATATGACCTTCTTCTCCTCGATCTTCTTCAGGGGCAACAGCACTGCCTTTCCCTGGAACATGTTTGTGGAAATACAACTACGTCTACAACTGGATTTCATGTAACATATGCCATATTGTAACTTATAATGGCGTCTATATGTTGTGCCCATCAAATGGACAATGTGTTGTGAACATGTCAAGACTAATACAAGACAAATCTTATGGATAGCAACTTCTTGATTTATTTTACACAACGTTTCTGTGCTAGTTCTTGCTCCTTCGTCAGGTGGATAATGCTCTACAAGAACTAGCCCAGAAACGTTGTGTAAAATAAATCAAGAAGTTGTTATCCATAATATTTGTCTTGTATTACTACACCAACTTCTGAATGCCTTTGAAGAATTTCATGTCAAGACTGCTAAACTATATATGAATATAAGATAAAAGATATATGGATAAAAGGCTCTCAGGTCAACTCAGCTCAACACTGCTAGCCGTGCCCAATGTTCACTAACCGGTTGCTACAGGAGACATGGATGGAAGATGTGGTCACTCGGGTCAACAATGCTGACCGTGCCCCATATTCACTTACCTGTTGCTAACGCGATAATGATAGTAGCATGTCACAGGGGGTAAGCCCTGTCTATGCTCAACCTGGAAGTTGGTCGTCATCATCTACCATTTCCTCGATAGACAGTCGATCCCGGTAGAGAGTGAGTCCCAAACTTTGTAAGATTTTAATATTTGCAAGTAGTAAATGTTCATGGAATCGACTTGTTTTATAAGCTGAATGGTCATGGATTATAACACCCCTATCATTTGGCCATGACACATTATATTTTGTTTACATATGAAGCATTTCTTGATACGTCTTTCGGCGCGAATCAGGAAAGCCGAGAAATCGACCACTTTCGACTTCTGTACAACATACTCAAGAACATTCATTCCACGTATTGTGCAGTTTGAGGCTAAATGAGGTTGAGCATAGACAGGGCTTACCCTCTGTGTAAGTGGAAATTACCCAATAAATCATCACTTACCTTCTGCTGCCGACGGAAGTCGATATGGCGGAAGTACTTCGTTATGTAAACGTTGTCGTACTTGAAGTCTGTCAGATAATTCTTCTCGTACACGTAAGCTCTGTGAAATACAAGTTCGCTATAGCATCTTTACTACTTAACATCTGTTGCGTGATCACCAATGTCGTGTGAGATACGATGTAAGTATAAAAGTGATTTATCTCTTTCAGATTGTATTTATTCATTTGATCATATTTCATCATATTTCTGTTTGGCCGGACCACAGGTGTACCTAAACTATACATAACCACGTTTGGCCTGACCACAGGTGTACCTACATTTTACATGACCATGTTTGACCTGACCACAGGTATACTTACATTTTACAGGACCACGTTTGGCCTGACCACAGGTGTACCTACAATTTACTTGACCACGTTTGACCTGACCACAGGTGTACTTACCTTTTACAGGACCATGTTTGACCTGACTACAAGTGTACCTATATTTCACCTGACCACGTTTGACCTGACCACAGGTGTACTTACCTTTTACAGGACCACGTTTGACCTGACAACAGGTGTACCTACATTTTACACCAATACATTTACCACTTTTGTCTTCCTAACCATTTGTTTACCGACAGACATTGCTGTATCCCAGTTAAGCGCGGCAAGAGTTTGCAAGATAGATAGGTATATGCAGTGAATAACTTAAGACGCAAAATCTTCAAATCTCCACAATCTCATTAAATTTGGTTGTTGTGTTTCTGCTGTTGTTCGTGGTAGGTGTACATGTAGTGTAGAGAAGGCTTGTTGTGTTTCTGCTGTTGTTCGTGGTAGGTGTACATGTAGTGTAGAAAAGGCTTGTTGTGTTTCTGCTGTTGTTCGTGGTAGGTGTACATGTAGTGTAGAAAAGGCTTGTTGTGTTTCTGCTGTTGTTCGTGGTAGGTGTACATGTAGTGTAGAAAAGGCTTGTTGTGTTTCTGCTGTTGTTCGTGGTAGGTGTACATGTAGTGTAGAAAAGGCTTGTTGTGTTTGTGCTGTTGTTCGTGGTAGGTGTACATGTAGTGTAGAAAAGGCTTGTTGTGTTTGTGCTGTTGTTCGTGGTAGGTGTACGTGTAGTGTAGAAAAGGCTTGTGTGTACGTGTAGGTAAAAAGGCTTGTTGTGTTTGTGCTGTTGTTCGTGGTAGGTGTACGTGTAGTGTAGAAAAGGCTTGTTGTGTTTCTGCTGTTGTTCGTGGTAGGTGTACATGTAGTGTAGAGAAGGCTTGTTGTGTTTCTGCTGTTGTTCGTGGTAGGTGTACATGTAGTGTAGAGAAGGCTTGTTGTGTGTTCTGCTGTTGTTCGTGGTAGGTGTACATGTAGTGTAGAGAAGGCTTGTTGTGTTTCTGCTGTTGTTCGTGGTAGGTGTACATGTAGTGTAGAGAAGGCTTGTTGTGTTTCTGCTGTTGTTCGTGGTAGGTGTACATGTAGTGTAGAGAAGGCTTGTGTGTTTCTGCTGTTGTTCGTGGTAGGTGTACATGTAGTGTAGAGAAGGCTTGTTGTGTTTCTGCTGTTGTTCGTGGTAGGTGTACATGTAGTGTAGAAAAGGCTTGTTGTGTTTGTGCTGTTGTTCGTGGTAGGTGTACGTGTAGTGTAGAAAAGGCTTGTTGTGTTTCTGCTGTTGTTCGTGGTAGGTGTACGTGTAGTGTAGAAAAGGCTTGTTGTGTTTCTGCTGTTGTTCGTGGTAGGTGTACATGTAGTGTAGAGAAGGCTTGTTGTGTTTCTGCTGTTGTTCGTGGTAGGTGTACGTGTAGTGTAGAAAAGGCTTGTTGTGTTTGTGCTGTTGTTCGTGGTAGGTGTACATGTAGTGTAGAAAAGGCTTGTTGTGTTTGTGCTGTTGTTCGTGGTAGGTGTACGTGTAGTGTAGAAAAGGCTTGTTGTGTTTGTGCTGTTGTTCGTGGTAGGTGTACGTGTAGTGTAGAAAAGGCTTGTTGTGTTTCTGCTGTTGTTCGTGGTAGGTGTACATGTAGTGTAGAGAAGGCTTGTTGTGTTTCTGCTGTTGTTCGTGGTAGGTGTACATGTAGTGTAGAGAAGGCTTGTTGTGTTTCTGCTGTTGTTCGTGGTAGGTGTACATGTAGTGTAGAGAAGGCTTGTTGTGTTTCTGCTGTTGTTCGTGGTAGGTGTACATGTAGTGTAGAGAAGGCTTGTTGTGTTTCTGCTGTTGTTCGTGGTAGGTGTACATGTAGTGTAGAGAAGGCTTGTTGTGTTTCTGCTGTTGTTCGTGGTAGGTGTACATGTAGTGTAGAAAAGGCTTGTTGTGTTTCTGCTGTTGTTCGTGGTAGGTGTACATGTAGTGTAGAAAAGGCTTGTTGTGTTTGTGCTGTTGTTCGTGGTAGGTGTACGTGTAGTGTAGAAAAGGCTTGTTGTGTTTCTGCTGTTGTTCGTGGTAGGTGTACGTGTAGTGTAGAAAAGGCTTGTTGTGTTTCTGCTGTTGTTCGTGGTAGGTGTACATGTAGTGTAGAGAAGGCTTGTTGTGTTTCTGCTGTTGTTCGTGGTAGGTGTACATGTAGTGTAGAAAAGGCTTGTTGTGTTTCTGCTGTTGTTCGTGGTAGGTGTACATGTAGTGTAGAGAAGGCTTGTTGTGTTTCTGCTGTTGTTCGTGGTAGGTGTACATGTAGTGTAGAAAAGGCTTGTTAGGTGTCTTCCCTGGGCCTGCTTTCCCAACTTTGGTGTGATTCCGGTCTTTCTCAACTTGGTAAAAGGTGGTTTACCGAATAATTGAGCCGCGACTTGCCGCCAGATAGAAAACAGAGTATTTGGTTCATGTTAATGGTATCAACATTAAACAGATCTAGTTTTGCTGGTGTCAGGCTATGTATAGCTGATGTCAAACCAATGACTTACTAATGTCAGACCATGACCTACTGGTGTCAGACCATAACCTACTGGTGTCACATGTAACTTATTGATGTCAGACCGTGACCTACTGGTGTCAGACCGTTACCTACTGGTGTCAGACCATGACCTACTGGTGTCAGACCGTGACTTTCTGATGTCAGACTATAACTTACTGATGTCAGACCGTGACCTACTGGTGTCAGACCATGGCCTACTGATGTCAGACTATGACCTACTGGTGTCAGACTATGACCTACTGGTGTCAGACCGTGACTTACTGATGTCAGACTGTGACTTACTGATGTCACACCATGACTTACTGATGTCAGACCGTGACCTATTGATGTCAAACTATGACTGTACTATGACTTACTGATGTCAGACCGTGACCTACTGATGTCATGACCTACTGACCTATGACTTGACCTACTGATGTCAGACCATGACCTATGACTGACTGATATCAGACCGTGACCTACTGGTGTCAGACCATGACCTACTGATGTCACCACTGACCTAACTTACTGATGTCAGATCGTGACCTACTACTGGTGTCACACTGTACCTACTGATGTCAGACCATGACCTACTGGTGTCACACTATAACCTACTGATGTCAGATCGTAACCTACTGGTGTCACACTGCTGACCTACTGATGTCAGACCGTAACCTACTGGTGTCACACTATAACTTACTGATGTCAGACCACTGACCTACTGGTGTCACACTGTGACCTACTGATGTCAGATCCATGACCTACTGGTGTCACACTGGTGTCACACTACTGATGTCAGATCGTAACCTACTGGTGTCACACTGTGACCTACTGATGTCAGATCAGACCACACTGATGTCAGATCGTAACCTACTGGTGTCACACTATAACTTACTGATGTCAGATCGTAACCTACTGGTGTCACACTGTGACCTACTGATGTCAGACCATGACCTACTGGTGTCACACTATAACTTACTGATGTCAGATCGTAACCTACTGGTGTCACACTGTGACCTACTGATGTCAGACCATGACCTACTGGTGTCACAGATCGTAACCTACTGATGTCAGATGTCAGACCGACCTACTGGTGTCTACTGATGTCAGATCACCTATAACTTACTGGTGTCACACTGTGACCTACTGATGTCAGACCATGACCTACTGGTGTCACACTATAACTTACTGATGTCAGATCGTAACCTACTGGTGTCACACTGTGACCTACTGATGTCAGACCATGACCTACTGGTGTCACACTATAACTTACTGATGTCAGATCGTAACCTACTGGTGTCACACTGTGACCTACTGATGTCAGACCATGACCTACTGGTGTCACACTGTGACCGATCGTACTGATGTCAGACCATGACCTACTGGTGTCACACTATAACTTACTGATGTCAGATCGTAACCTACTGGTGTCACACTGTGACCTACTGATGTCAGACCATGACCTACTGGTGTCACACTATGACTTATTGGTGTCAGACCATGACTCACTGGTGTCAGGCCTTGACTTACTGGTGTGAGGCCATGACTTACTGGTGTCATACCGTGACCTACTGGTGTGAGGCCATGACTTACTGATGTCAGACCATGACTTACTGGTGTTTGACCATGACTTACTGGTGTATGACCATTACTTACTGGTGTATGACCAAGACTTACTGTTTCACACTATGACTGCCATGTGTCTGACCATGACTTACTGTTTCACTCTATGACTGCCATGTGTCTGACCATGACTTGTAGGTAAATGACATTTCTACTACACACCTGTAGAAAATGAAGAGAAACATGAAGGCGAGGATGCGCTGCAACAGTGTCATTACAAACTCCACTGCTTCGCGTTTCTGAGAAAATTCGTACACTGTCGCTTTCCGTGCTTCCTCCGCCCTCGTGTAGTCTATAGCCTCGGTGTCGGCCACCACCTGGGGGATTGAGAAACCATGCTGAGAATCCCTAAAACACCAAGGCAAAGCAATGAGTGTGACAACCTAATACAACCCGCCAGCCCAATCTCAGCCTTACCTCAACCTTTCTGTTCAAGACATGCCCATACTAATAAACGGGTTTTGTCGTGGCACACAAACATCTAAATATCCAGTAGAAAACAAGTGGGCCTTAATATACTGAACACTTCACTGGTAGGAAACGAGTGGGCCGTAATCTACTGAAGACTTCATTGGTAGGAAGCTAGTGGGCCATAATATTCTGAACACTTCCATGGTAGAAAACAAGTGGGCCGTTGGTGAGAAACCCATGTGAAAACAATGGTACGACACATGTGTGAGATCGATTTCTAATCCCGTGATTGGCTACTCCATGGTGATGACCTAGGGTCAGGTTATGACGGACTACTTTCCTGATTAATATTCATTGATAAGTTACTCGTGCTTCAATCGAACAAACCTGTTACTCGTGAAAAAATACCCCTTTACACCTACCTGTTATTTTCGGGATTGCAACATAAACAGGTATTCATACAATGAATCACAAGTAAAATACATATTACACGAATCTATTTATTTTCTTATTCCTTTTAGTAAAACTTTTGATTTCTAGTCATAAAATTCAAAAAGACTCGAACAATCAGTGATACCTATGTAAACTATTATGTGAAGATCACCGTTAGAGATAAGGCCCGGGATTCCCTACGAATATTCAAAATGTACAACATTGGTACTTTTACTGGAGAGATGCGACAAGTGCCATGTGTCGTCTTGCAAAAATACCACGATAACGTCAGTGCCTGTCCATTGTGGGATCGATTTGACTCATTGTTTCTTTGATGTATTGATGAAGATGACATTTTTCACTGATGAACATGATGAAGACCCACTTCCAGTTCCAAGATACTATTTGATTCCAATGTTATAAAATTCACTCATGACAATCAGAACCAAAAGACACTCGTTGAAACAATGTTCAACATGGAAAGTTTTGCAAGGCTTCATGAGTGCAAATTGCGGCACGTAATAAACCGAACACTTCACTGGTGGGAAACAAGTGGGCCGTAATAAACCGAACACTTCACTGGTAGAAACCAAGTGTGCCGTAATAAACCGAACACTTCACTGGTGGGAAACAAGTGGGCCGTAATAAACCGAACACTTCACTGGTAGAAACCAAGTGTGCCGTAATAAACCGAAAACTTCACTGGTGGGAAACAAGTGGGCCGTAATAAACCGAACACTTCACTGGTGGGAAACAACTGGGCCGTTATCTACTGAACACTTCACTGTCAGAATACAAGTGGGCCGTAATATACTGAACACTTCACTGGTGGGAAACAAGTGGGCCGTTATCTTCTGAACACTTCACTGTCAGAATACAAGTGGGCCGTAATATACTGAACACTTCACTGGTAGAAACAAGTGTGCCGTAATAAACCGAACACTTCACTGGTAGGAAGCTAGTTGGCCGTAATATACGGAACACTTCATTGGTAGAAAGCAAGAGGGCCGTAATATACTGAACACTTCATTGGTAGAAAGCAAGTAGGCCGTGATATACTGAACACTTCATTGGTAGAAAGCAAGAGGGCCGTAATATACTGAACACTTCATTGGTAGAAAGCAAGAGGGTCGTAATATACTGAACACTTCATTGGTAGAAAGCAAGAGGGCCGTAATATACTGAACACTTCATTGGTAGAAAGCAAGTAGGCCGTAATATACTGAACACTTCATTGGTAGAAAGCAAGTAGGCCGGAATATACTGAACACTTCATTGGTAGAAAGCAAGAGGGCCGTAATATACTGAACACTTCATTGGTAGAAAGCAAGAGGGTCCTAATATACTGAACACTTCATTGGTAGAAAGCAAGAGGGCCGTAATATACTGAACACTTCATTGGTAGAAAGCAAGTAGGCCGTAATATACTGAACACTTCATTGGTAGAAAGCAATTAGGCCGTAATATACTGAGCATTTCATTGGTGGCAAACAAATGGGTTGTAATGAACTGAAACAGTTCAATGGTAGAAAGCAAGAGGGCCGTAATATACTTTATTATCCAAAACTGTGTTCCACAGGAGATATCGCTTGTGTGAGATCAAACGATATCTCCTAGGAGATATCGTTTTGACAGTAGATTTTGTACAATGCCCTAACAATGCTATGATGTCATGTACTTGATGACGTCACAATGCTATGAAATCGCTGCACTGCAAGTCTAATGGCAGTACCATGTTCAGAGATGTACATTTTTCATTGAAAATTAATGAAGAGTGATTTTGGATGATAAATAGAATCTCACCCTCGTGTCTTCTGATATCAAATATATCAACACTCGTTGATAAAAGTAAAAATATCCTCGGCAAGCCTCGGATATTTGTAACTTTATCAACTCGTGTTGATATAATTGATATCAGAAGACACTTGGGTGAGATTCTCTATGAACACTTCATTGGTAGAAAGCAAGTAGGCCGTAATATACTGAGCATTTCATTGGTGGCAAACAAATGGGTTGTAATGAACTGAAACAGTTCACTGGTAGAAAGCAAGTAGGCCGTAATATACTGAACACTTCATTGGTAGAAAGCAAGAGGGCCGTAATATACTGAGCACTTCATTGGTAGAAAGCAAGTAGGCCGTAATATACTGAGCATTGGTGGCAAACAAATGGGTTGTAATGAACTGAAACACTTCACTGGTAGGAAGCTACTGGGCCGTGATCTACGGAACAGTTCATTGGTAGGAAGCCAGTGGGCCGCAATATACTGAACACTTCATTTGTACAAAAAAGTGGGCCGTAATATACTGAACACTTCATTTGTAGAAAACAAGAGGGCCGCAATATACTGAACACTCCATTTGTACAAAAAAGTGGGCCGTAATATACTGAACACTTCATTTGTAGAAAACAAGAGGGCCGTAATATGCTGAACACTACCTTTGTAGAAAACAAGAGGGCCGTAATATACTGAACACTTCATTTGTAGAGAACAAGAGGGCCATAATATACTGAACACTTCATTTGTAGAAAACGAGGGCCCGTAATATACTGAACACTTCATTTCTATACTGAACACTTCACCAGTAGGAAGCTATTGGGCCGTGATATATTGAACGCTTCACTAGTAGGAAGCTATTGGTCCGTGATATACTGAACATGTCACTGGTAGGAAACACGTTGGCCGTAATATCCCGAACACTTCACTGATATGAAGCTAGAGGGCTTTACATACGGAACATTTGATTGGAAGGAAACGAGTTGGCCTTATATACCGAACAGTTCACTAAAGTATTATGGAGGCATAGAAGCGTCTCCACATGGAATAAACATGATGGTTTCCTCAGCTACTATCGATCTTCTAACCTTATACTGCATATTGACGCTGAATCCCTGGTCCATGTTGTCTATCATGTCACGTGATGCCGAGTACGTCTCACCAACACCCGGATTGACGACCTTCATAGAGTTGCAGTCAAGGCCGATTGCTCCTGGCATGACTGCGGGGGGGAAAGGAGACGATGGCTTGACGACGCTTGGCAAGTATGATCAGATTGTGAGACGTTCGGGAAAGTTAGAGTATTGTCACTGATAAGAGAAGATACAAATGAGAAAGTTGTTGTACAGTCACTGATGTGTGAAGTCTGCGTTGATGGGTTGTTGTATGGTCACCGATGTGTGAAGTCTGACATGATGGGTTGTTGTATTGTCACCGATGTGTGAAGTTTAATATGATGGGTTGTTGTATTGTCACCGATGTGTTAAGTCTAAGATGATGTATTGTTGTATTGTCACCGATGTGTAAGGTCTGACATGATGGGTTGTTGTATTGTCACCGATGTGTGAAGTTTAATATGATGGGTTGTTGTATTGTCACCGATGTGTTAAGTCTAATATGATGTGTTGTTGTATTGTCACCGATGTGTGAAGTCTGAGTTGATGGGTTGTTGTATTGTCACCGATATTTGAAGTCTTAGATGATGTGTTGTTGTATTGTCACCGATGTGTGAAGTCTAAGATGATGTGTTGTTGTATTGTCACCGATGTGTGAAGTCTGACATGATGGGTTGTTGTATTGTCACCGATGTGTGAAGTTTAATATGATGGGTTGTTGTATTGTCACCGATGTGTTAAGTCTAAGATGATGTGTTGTTGTATTGTCACCGATGTGTGAAGTCTGACATGATGGGTTGTTGTATGGTCACCGATGTGTGAAGTTTAATATGATGGGTTGTTGTATTGTCACCGATGTGTTAAGTCTAAGATGATGTGTTGTTGTATTGTCACCGATGTGTGAAGTCTGAGTTGATGGGTTGTTGTATTGTCACCGATATTTGAAGTCTTAGATGATGTGTTGTTGTATTGTCACCGATGTGTGAAGTCTAAGATGATGTGTTGTTGTATGGTCACCGATGTGTTAAGTCTAAGATGATGTGTTGTTGTATGGTCACCGATGTGTGAAGTCTAAGATGATGTGTTGTTGTATTGTCACCGATGTGTGAAGTCTAAGATGATGGGTTGTTGTATGGTCACCGATATTTGAAGTCTTAGATGATGTGTTGTTGTATTGTCACCGATGTGTGAAGTCTAAGATGATGTGTTGTTGTATTGTCACCGATGTGTTAAGTCTAAGATGATGTGTTGTTGTATGGTCACCGATGTGTGAAGTGTAAGATGATGTGTTGTTGTATTGTCACCGATGTGTGAAGTCTAAGATGATGGGTTGTTGTATGGTCACCGATGTGTTAAGTCTAAGATGATGTGTTGTTGTATTGTCACCGATGTGTGAAGTCTAAGATGATGGGTTGTTGTATGGTCACCGATGTGTGAAGTCTAAGATGATGTGTTGATGTATTGTCACCGATGTGTGAAGTCTAAGATGATGTGTTGTTGTATTGTTACCGATATGTGAAGTCTAAGATGATGTGTTGTTGCATTGTCACCGATGTGTGAAGTCTAAGATGATGAGTTATTGTATTGTCACCGATGTGTTAAGTCTAAGATGATGTGTTGTTGTATTGTCACCGATGTGTGAAGTCTAAGATGATGTGTTGTTGTATGGTCACCGATGCGGGAAGCCTAAGATGATGTGTTGTTGTATTGTCACCGATGTGTGAAGTCTAAGATGATGTGTTGTTGTATGGTCACCGATGTGTGAAGTCTAAGATGATGTGTTGTTGTATTGTCACCGATGTGTGAAGTCTAAGATGATGTGTTGTTATATTGTCACCGATGTGTGAAGTCTAAGATGATGGGTTGTTGTATGGTCACCGATGTGTTAAGTCTAAGATGATGTGTTGTTGTATTGTCACCGATGTGTGAAGTCTAAGATGATCGGTTGTTGTATGGTCACCGATGTGTGAAGTCTAAGATGATGTGATGTTGTATGGTTACCGATGTGTGAAGTCTAAGTTGATGGGTTGTTGTATTGTCACCGATGTGTGAAGTCTGAGATGATGTGTTGTTGTATTGTCACCGATGTGTGAAGTCTAAGATGATGTGTTGTTGTATGGTCACCGATGTGTTAAGTCTAAGATGATGTGTTGTTGTATTGTCACCGATGTGTGAAGTCTAAGACGATGGGTTGTTGTATTGTCACCGATGTGTTAAGTCTAAGATGATGTGTTGTTGTATGGTCACCGATGTGTGAAGTCTGACTTGATGGGTTGTTGTTTGGTCACCATTGTGTGAAGTCTAAGATGATGTGTTGTTGTATGGTCACCGATGTGTGAAGTCTGACTTGATGGGTTGTTGTTTTGTCACCATTGTGTGAAGTATAAGATGATGTGTTGTTGTATGGTCACCGATGTGTAAAGTCTAAGATGATGTGTTGTTGTATTGTCACCAATGTTTGAAGTCTAAGATGATGTGTTGTTGTATGGTCACCGATGTGTTAAGTCTAAGATGGTGTGTTGTTGTATGGTCACCGATGTGTGAAGTCTAAGATGATGTGTTGTTGTATGGTCACCGATGTGTGAAGTCTAAGATGATGTGTTGTTGTATTGTCACCGATGTGTGAAGTCTAAGATGATGTGTTGTTGTATTGTCACCGATGTGTGAAGTCTAAGATGATGGGTTGTTGTATGGTCACCGATGTGTTAACTCTAAGATGATGTGTTGTTGTATGGTCACCGATGTGTGAAGTCTAAGATGATGTGTTGATGTATTGTCACCGATGTGTGAAGTCTAAGATGATGTGTTGTTGTATTGTCACCGATGTGTTATGTCTAAGATGATGGGTTGTTGTATGGTCACCGATGTGTTAAGTCTAAGATGATGTGTTGTTGTATTGTCACCGATGTGTTATGTCTAAGATGATCGGTTGTTGTATGGTCACCGATGTGTGAAGTCTAAGATGATGTGATGTTGTATGGTTACCGATGTGTGAAGTCTGAGTTGATGGGTTGTTTTATTGTCACCGATGTGTTGAGTCTAAGATGATGTGTTGTTGTATTGTCACCGATGTGTGAAGTCTAAGATGATGGGTTGTTGTATTGTCACCGATGTGTTAAGTCTAAGATGATGTGTTGTTGTATTGTCACCGATGTGTGAAGTCTAAGATGATGTGTTGTTGTATTGTCACCGATGTGTGAAGTCTAAGATGATGTGTTGTTGTATGGTCACCGATGTGTGAAGTCTAAGATGATGTGTTGTTGTATTGTCACCGATGTGTGAAGTCTAAGATGATGTGTTGTTGTATTGTCACCGATGTGTGAAGTCTAAGATGATGTGTTGTTGTATTGTCACCGATGTGTGAAGTCTAAGATGATGTGTTGTTGTATGGTCACCGATGTGTTAAGTCTAAGATGATGTTGTATGGTTGTATGGTCACCGATGTGTTGAAGTCACCGATAAGATGATGTGTTTGTTGTATGGTCACCGATGTGTTAAGTCTAAGATGATGTGTTGTTGTATGGTCACCGATTAGTGTGAAGTCTAAGATGATGTGTTGTTGTATGGTCACCGATGTGTGAAGTCTAAGATGATGTGTTGTTGTATGGTCACCGATGTGTTAAGTCTAAGATGATGTGTTGTTGTATTGTCACCGATGTGTGAAGTCTAAGATGATGTGGTTGTTGTATGGTCACCGATGTGTGAAGTCTAAGATGATGTGTTGTTGTATTGTCACCGATGTGTGAAGTCTAAGATGATGTGTTGTTGTATGGTCACCGATGTGTGAAGTCTAAGATGATGTGTTGTTGTATTGTCACCGATGTGTGAAGTCTAAGATGATGTGTTGTTGTATTGTCACCGATGTGTGAAGTCTAAGATGATGTGTTGTTGTATGGTCACCGATGTGTTAAGTCTAAGATGATGTGTTGTTGTATGGTCACCGATGTGTGAAGTCTAAGATGATGTGTTGTTGTATGGTCACCGATGTGTTAAGTCTAAGATGATGTGTTGTTGTATGGTCACCGATGTGTTAAGTCTAAGATGATGTGTTGTTGTATGGTCACCGATGTGTGAAGTCTAAGATGATGTGTTGTTGTATGGTCACCGATGTGTTAAGTCTAAGATGATGTGTTGTTGTATGGTCACCGATGTGTGAAGTCTAAGATGATGTGTTGTTGTATGGTCACCGATGTGTGAAGTCTAAGATGATGTGTTGTTGTATGGTCACCGATGTGTGAAGTCTAAGATGATGTGTTGTTGTATTGTCACCGATGTGTTAAGTCTAAGATGATGTTGTTGTATTGTCACCGATGTGTTAAGTCTAAGATGATGTGTTGTTGTATGGTCACCGATGTGTGAAGTCTAAGATGATGTGTTGTTGTATTGTCACCGATGTGTTAAGTCTAAGATGATCGGTTGTTGTATGGTCACCGATGTGTGAAGTCTAAGATGATGTGTTGTTGTATTGTCACCGATGTGTGAAGTCTAAGATGATGTGTTGTTGTATTGTCACCGATGTGTGAAGTCTAAGATGATGTGTTGTTGTATGGTCACCGATGTGTGAAGTCTGAGATGATGGGTTGTTGTATTGTCACCGATGTGTTGAGTCTAAGATGATGTGTTGTTGTATGGTCACCGATGTGTGAAGTCTAAGATGATGGGTTGTTGTATTGTCACCGATGTGTGAAGTCTAAGATGATGTGTTGTTGTATTGTCACCGATGTGTGAAGTCTAAGACGATGGGTTGTTGTATTGTCACCGATGTGTTAAGTCTAAGATGATGTGTTGTTGTATGGTCACCGATGTGTGAAGTCTAAGATGATGTGTTGTTGTATTGTCACCGATGTGTGAAGTCTAAGATGATGTGTTGTTGTATGGTCACCGATGTGTGAAGTCTAAGATGATGGGTTGTTGTATTGTCACCGATGTGTGAAGTCTGACTTGATGGGTTGTTGTATGGTCACCATTGTGTGAAGTCTAAGAGGATGTGTTGTTGTATTGTCACCGATGTGTGAAGTCTAAGATGATGTTTGTTGTATTGTCACCGATGTGTGAAGTCTAAGATGATGTGTTGTTGTATTGTCACCAATGTTTGAAGTCTTAAGATGATGTGTTGTTGTATAGTCACCGATGTGTTAAGTCTAAGATGGTGTGTTGTTGTATGGTCACCGATGTGTGAAGTCTAAGATGATGTGTTGTTGTATGGTCACCGATGTGTGAAGTCAAAGATGATGAGTTGTTGTATTGTCACCGATGTGTGAAGTCTAAGATGATGTGTTGTTGTATGGTCACCGATGTGTGAAGTCTAAGATGATGTGTTGTTGTATTGTCACCGATGTGTGAAGTCTAAGATGATCGGTTGTTGTATGGTCACCGATGTGTGAAGTCTAAGATGATGTGTTGTTGTATTGTCACCGATGTGTGAAGTCTAAGATGATGTGTTGTTGTATTGTCACCGATGTAAAAAGTCTAAGATGATCGGTTGCTGTATGGTCACCGATGTGTGAAGTCTGAGTTGATGGGTTGTTGTATTGTCACCGATGTGTGAAGTCTAAGATGATGTGTTGTTGTATTGTCACCGATGTGTGAAGTCTAAGACGATGGGTTGTTGTATTGTCACCGATGTGTTAAGTCTGACTTGATGGGTTCTTGTATGGTCACCGATGTGTGAAGTCTAAGATGATGTGTTGTTGTATGGTCACCGATGTGTGAAGTCTGACTTGATGGGTTGTTGTATGGTCACCATTGTGTGAAGTCTAAGAGGATGTGTTGTTGTATTGTCACCGATGTGTGAAGTCTAAGATGATGTGTTGTTGTATTGTCACCGATGTGTGAAGTCTAAGATGATGTGTTGTTGTACTGTCACCGATGTGTTAAGTCTAAGATGATGTGTTGTTGTACTGTCACCGATGTGTTAAGTCTAAGATGATGTGTTGTTGTATTGTCACCGATGTGTGAAGTCTAAGATGATGTGTTGTTGTACTGTCACCGATGTGTTAAGTCTAAGATGATGTGTTGTTGTATTGTCACCGATGTGTGAAGTCTAAGATGATGTGCTGTTGTATTGTCACCGATGTGTGAAGTCTGAGTTGATGGGTTGTTGTTTGGTCACCGATGTGTGAAGTCTAAGATGATGTGTTGTTGTATTGTCACCGATGTGTGAAGTCAAATATGATGGGTTGTTGTATGGTCACCGATGTGTGAAGTCTGAGTTGATGGGTTGTTGTATTGTCACCGATGTGTTAAGTCTAAGATGATGTGTTGTTGTATGGTCACCGATGTGTGAAGTCTGACTTGATGGGTTCTTGTATGGTCACCGATGTGTGAAGTCTAAGATGATGTGTTTCTGCATTGTCACCGATGTGTGAAGTCTAAGATGATGTGTTGTTGTATTGTCACCGATGTGTTAAGTCTAAGATGATGTGTTGTTGTACTGTCACCGATGTGTTAAGTCTAAGATGATGTGTTGTTGTATGGTCACCGATGTGTGAAGTCTAAGATGATGTGTTGTTGTATTGTCACCGATGTGTGAAGTCTAAGATGATGTGCTGTTGTATTGTCACCGATGTGTGAAGTCTGAGTTGATGGGTTGTTGTTTGGTCACCGATGTGTTAAGTCTAAGATGATGTGTTGTTGTATTGTCACCGATGTGTGAAGTCAAATATGATGGGTTGTTGTATGGTCACCTATGTGTGAAGTCTGAGTTGATGGGTTGTTGTATTGTCACCGATGTGTGAAGTTTGACTTGATGGGTTGTTGTATGGTCACCGATGTGTGAAGTCTAAGATGATGAGTTGTTGTATTGTCACCGATGTGTGAAGTCTAAGATGATGTGTTGTTGTATTGTCACCGATGTGTGAAGTCTGAGATGATGTGTTGTTGTATGGTCACCGATGCGGGAAGCCTAAGATGATGTGTTGTTGTATGGTAATAATAATAATAAATAAAATGCAGATTTCTTCATGCGCCTTTTCCACGTCAGCAGATATGCTCAAGGCGCAACAATGACAGATTAAAAGAGTCTCCCATATTTATACAGCAATATGTACACTTCCAAAATAGAGTTCCTAATAATACATTGAAAACAGGTATGTTTTGAGTCCTGACTTGAATGTGGCAATACTATCAGAAACTTTCAGATCGTATGGGAGTGAATTCCACAAGGTTGGGGCTGCATATGAAAAAGTCCGGTTTCCAAAAGTTTTAAGCTTGAAGTTTGGCACGAACAGAAACTCCTGATTGGATGATCGAAGGCAGCGCTTGTTTGAGTAAGGAGTAAGCAGGTCAGAGAGATATGGGGGAGCAAGTCCGTGACGGGCCATGTAGGTCAAGCAGAGGATTTTGTAGTCGCTTCTTGCCTTGATGGGGAGCCAGTGCAACTGTTTAAGAACAGGTGTGATGTGGCCATGTTTGGGAATGCGACTGATAATACGTGCGGACGTGTTCTGCCCCTTCTGTAACTTATCCAATGGCCTCTGACTGATCCCAAACAACAAGCTGTTGCAGTAGTCGAGCCTTGAAATCACAAGCGCCCGAACTAAGGCATGGGTGGCTTCAGCTGTAAGATATTGACGGATGTTGCTGATGGAGCGAAGATGGAAATAGCAAGTCTTACAGATGTTGTTCACCTGCGTTTCCATTGACAGTGATGTATCAAAGTCACCGATGGTCACCGATGGTCACCGATGTGTGAAGTCAAAGATGATGTGTTGTTGTATGGTCACCGATGGGTGAAGTCTAAGATGATGAGTTATTGTATTGTCACCGATGTGTGAAGTCTAAGATGATGTGTTGTTGTATGGTCACCTATGTGTGAAGTCTGAGTTGATGGGTTGTTGTATGGTCACCGATGTGTGAAGTCTAAGATGATATATTGTTGTATGGTCACCGATGTGTTAAGTCTAAGATGATGGGTTGTTGTATTGTCACCGATGTGTGAAGTCTAAGATGATGTGTTGTTGTATGGTCACCGATGTGTTAAGTCTAAGATGATGTGTTGTTGTATGGTCACCGATGTGTTAGTCTAAGATGATGTGTTGTTGTATGGTCACCGATGTGTTAAGTCTAAGATGATGTGTTGTTGTATTGTCACCGATGTGTTAAGTCTAAGATGATGTGTTGTTGTATGGTCACCGATGTGTGAAGTCTAAGATGATGTGTTGTTGTATGGTCACCGATGTGTTAAGTCTAAGATGGTGTGTTGTTGTATGGTCACCGATGTGTGAAGTCTAAGATGATGTGTTGTTGTATGGTCACCGATGTGTTAAGTCTAAGATGATGTGTGTTGTTGTATGGTCACCGATGTGTTAAGTCTAAGATGATGTGTTGTTGTATGGTCACCGATGTGTGAAGTCTAAGATGATGTGTTGTTGTATGGTCACCGATGTGTTAAGTCTAAGATGATGTGTTGTTGTATGGTCACCGATGTGTGAAGTCTAAGATGATGTGTTGTTGTATGGTCACCGATGTGTTAAGTCTAAGATGATGTGTTGTTGTATGGTCACCGATGTGTGAAGTCTAAGATGATGTGTTGTTGTATGGTCACCGATGTGTGAAGTCTAAGATGATGTGTTGTTGTATGGTCACCGATGTGTTAAGTCTAAGATGATGTGTTGTTGTATGGTCACCGATGTGTGAAGTCTAAGATGATGTGTTGTTGTATGGTCACCGATGTGTTAAGTCTAAGATGGTGTGTTGTTGTATGGTCACCGATGTGTGAAGTCTAAGATGATGTGTTGTTGTATGGTCACCGATGTGTGAAGTCTAAGATGATGTGTTGTTGTATGGTCACCGATGTGTTAAGTCTAAGATGATGTGTTGTTGTATGGTCACCGATGTGTTAAGTCTAAGATGATGTGTTGTTGTATGGTCACCGATGCGGGAAGCCTAAGATGATGTGTTGTTGTATGGTCACCGATGTGCGAAGTCAAAGATCATGCGTTGTTGTATGGTCACCGATGTGTGAAGTCTAAGATGATGTGTTGTTGTATTGTCACCGATGTGTGAAGTCAAAGATGATGAGTTATTGTATTGTCACCGATGTGTTAAGTCTAAGATGATGTGTTGTTGTATGGTCACCGATGTGTGAAGTCTAAGATGATGTGTTGTTGTATTGTCACCGATGTGTTAAGTCTAAGATGATCGGTTGTTGTATGGTCACCGATGTGTGAAGTCTAAGATGATGTGTCTATGTTGTATTGTCACCGATGTGTGAAGTCTAAGATGATGTGTTGTTGTATTGTCACCGATGTGTGAAGTCTAAGATGATGTGATGTTGTATGGTCACCGATGTGTGAAGTCTGAGTTGATGGGTTGTTGTATTGTCACCGATGTGTTGAGTCTAAGATGATGTGTTGTTGTATGGTCACCGATGTGTGAAGTCTGAGTTGATGGGTTGTTGTATTGTCACCGATGTGTGAAGTCTAAGATGATGTGTTGTTGTATTGTCACCGATGTGTGAAGTCTAAGACGATGGGTTGTTGTATTGTCACCGATGTGTTAAGTCTGACTTGATGGGTTCTTGTATGGTCACCGATGTGTGAAGTCTAAGATGATGTGTTTCTGCATTGTCACCGATGTGTGAAGTCTAAGATGATGTGTTGTTGTATGGTCACCGATGTGTGAAGTCTGAGTTGATGGGTTGTTTTATTGTCACCGATGTGTGAAGTCTAAGATGATGTGTTGTTGTATGGTCACCTATGTGTGAAGTCTGACTTGATGGGTTGTTGTATTGTCACCGATGTGTGAAGTCTAAGATGATGTGTTGTTGTATGGTCACCGATGTGTGAAGTCTGACTTGATGGGTTGTTTTATTGTCACCTATGTGAAGTCTGAGTTGATGGGTTGTTGTATTGTCACCGATGTGTGAAGTCTAAGATGATGTGTTGTTGTATGGTCACCGATGTGTGAAGTCTGCATTGATGGGTTGTTTTATTGTCACCGATGTGTGAAGTCTAAGATGATGTGTTGTTGTATGGTCACCGATGTGTGAAGTCTAAGACGATGGGTTGTTGTATTGTCACCGATGTGTTAAGTCTGACTTGATGGGTTCTTGTATGGTCACCGATGTGTGAAGTCTAAGATGATGTGTTTCTGCATTGTCACCGATGTGTGAAGTCTAAGATGATGTGTTGTTGTATGGTTACCGATGTGTGAAGTCTGAGTTGATGGGTTGTTTTATTGTCACCGATGTGTGAAGTCTAAGATGATGTGTTGTTGTATGGTCACCTATGTGTGAAGTCTGACTTGATGGGTTGTTTTATTGTCACCGATGTGTGAAGTCTAAGATGATGTGTTGTTGTATGGTCACCTATGTGTGAAGTCTGACTTGATGGGTTGTTTTATTGTCACCTATGTGTGAAGTCTGAGTTGATGGGTTGTTTTATTGTCACCGATGTGTGAAGTCTAAGATGATGTGTTGTTGTATGGTCACCTATGTGAAGTCTGACTTGATGGGTTGTTTTATTGTCACCTATGTGTGAAGTCTGAGTTGATGGGTTGTTTTATTGTCACCGATGTGTGAAGTCTAAGATGATGTGTTGTTTTATGGTCACCGATGTGTGAAGTCTGACTTGATGGGTTGTTGTATGGTCACCATTGTGTGAAGTCTAAGAGGATGTGTTGTTGTATTGTCACCGATGTGTGAAGTCTAAGATGTGTTGTTGTATTGTCACCGATGTGTGAAGTCTAAGATGATGTGTTGTTGTATTGTCACCAATGTTTGAAGTTTAAGATGATGTGTTGTTGTATAGTCACCGATGTGTTACGTCTAAGATGGTGTGTTGTTGTATGGTCACCGATGTGTGAAGACTGAGTTGATGTGTTGTTGTATGGTCACCGATGTGTGAAGTCAAAGATGATGAGTTATTGTATTGTCACCGATGTGTTAAGTCTAAGATGATGTGTTGTTGTATGGTCACCGATGTGTGAAGTCTAAGATGATGTGTTGTTGTATTGTCACCGATGTAAAAAGTCTAAGATGATCGGTTGCTGTATGGTCACCGATGTGTGAAGTCTGAGTTGATGTGTTGTTGTATTGTCACCGATGTGTGAAGTCTAAGATGATGTGTTGTTGTATTGTCACCGATGTGTGAAGTCTAAGACGATGGGTTGTTGTATTGTCACCGATGTGTTAAGTCTGACTTGATGGGTTCTTGTATGGTCACCGATGTGTGAAGTCTAAGATGATGTGTTTCTGCATTGTCACCGATGTGTGAAGTCTGACTTGATGGGTTGTTGTATGGTCACCATTGTGTGAAGTCTAAGATGATGTGTTGTTGTATTGTCACCGATGTGTAAAGTCTAAGACGATGGGTTGTTGTATTGTCACCGATGTGTTAAGTCTGACTTGATGGGTTCTTGTATGGTCACCGATGTGTGAAGTCTAAGATGATGTGTTGTTGTATGGTCACCGATGTGTGAAGTCTGACTTGATGGGTTGTTGTATGGTCACCATTGTGTGAAGTCTAAGAGGATGTGTTGTTGTATTGTCACCGATGTGTGAAGTCTAAGATGATGTGTTGTTGTATTGTCACCGATGTGTGAAGTCTAAGATGATGTGTTGTTGTACTGTCACCGATGTGTTAAGTCTAAGATGATGTGTTGTTGTACTGTCACCGATGTGTTAAGTCTAAGATGATGTGTTGTTGTACTGTCACCGATGTGTTAAGTCTAAGATGATGTGTTGTTGTACTGTCACCGATGTGTTAAGTCTAAGATGATGTGTTGTTGTACTGTCACCGATGTGTTAAGTCTAAGATGATGTGTTGTTGTATTGTCACCGATGTGTGAAGTCTAAGATGATGTGCTGTTGTATTGTCACCGATGTGTGAAGTCTGAGTTGATGGGTTGTTGTTTGGTCACCGATGTGTGAAGTCTAAGATGATGTGTTGTTGTATTGTCACCGATGTGTGAAGTCAAATATGATGGGTTGTTGTATGGTCACCGATGTGTGAAGTCTGAGTTGATGGGTTGTTGTATTGTCACCGATGTGTTAAGTCTAAGATGATGTGTTGTTGTATGGTCACCGATGTGTGAAGTCTGACTTGATGGGTTCTTGTATGGTCACCGATGTGTGAAGTCTAAGATGATGTGTTTCTGCATTGTCACCGATGTGTGAAGTCAAATATGATGGGTTGTTGTATGGTCACCTATGTGTGAAGTCTGAGTTGATGGGTTGTTGTATTGTCACCGATGTGTGAAGTTTGACTTGATGGGTTGTTGTATGGTCACCGATGTGTGAAGTCTAAGATGATGAGTTGTTGTATTGTCACCGATGTGTGAAGTCTAAGATGATGTGTTGTTGTATTGTCACCGATGTGTGAAGTCTGAGATGATGTGTTGTTGTATGGTCACCGATGCGGGAAGGCTAAGATGATGTGTTGTTGTATGGTAATAATAATAATAAATAAAATGCAGATTTCTTCATGCGCCTTTTCCACGTCAGCAGATATGCTCAAGGCGCAACAATGACAGATTAAAAGAGTCTCCCACATTTATACAGCAATATGTACACTTCCAAAATAGAGTTCCTAATAATACATTGAAAACAGGTATGTTTTGAGTCCTGACTTGAATGTGGCAATACTATCAGAAACTTTCAGATCGTATGGGAGTGAATTCCACAAGGTTGGGGCTGCATATGAAAAGTCCGGTTTCCAAAAGTTTTAAGCTTGAAGTTTGGCACGAACAGAAACTCCTGATTGGATGATCGAAGGCAGCGCTTGTTTGAGTAAGGAGTAAGCAGGTCAGAGAGATATGGGGGAGCAAGTCCGTGACGGGCCATGTAGGTCAAGCAGAGGATTTTGTAGTCGCTTCTTGCCTTGATGGGGAGCCAGTGCAACTGTTTAAGAACAGGTGTGATGTGGCCATGTTTGGGAATGCGACTGATAATACGTGCGGCCGTGTTCTGCACCTTCTGTAACTTATCCAATAGCCTCTGACTGATCCCAAACAACAAGCTGTTGCAGTAGTCGAGCCTTGAAATCACAAGCGCCCGAACTAAGGCATGGGTGGCTTCAGCTGTAAGATATTGACGGATGTTGCTGATGGAGCGAAGATGGAAATAGCAAGTCTTACAGATGTTGTTCACCTGCGTTTCCATTGACAGTGATGTATCAAAGTCACCGATGGTCACCGATGGTCACCGATGTGTGAAGTCAAAGATGATGTGTTGTTGTATGGTCACCGATGGGTGAAGTCTAAGATGATGAGTTATTGTATTGTCACCGATGTGTGAAGTCTAAGATGATGTGTTGTTGTATGGTCACCTATGTGTGAAGTCTGAGTTGATGGGTTGTTGTATGGTCACCGATGTGTGAAGTCTAAGATGATATATTGTTGTATGGTCACCGATGTGTTAAGTCTAAGATGATGGGTTGTTGTATTGTCACCGATGTGTGAAGTCTAAGATGATGTGTTGTTGTATGGTCACCGATGTGTTAAGTCTAAGATGATGTGTTGTTGTATTGTCTCCGATGTGTGAAGTCAAATATGATGGGTTGTTGTATGGTCACCGATGTGTTAAGTCTAAGATGATGTGTTGTTGTATTGTCACCGATGTGTGAAGTCTAATATGGTAGGTTGTTGTATTGTCACCGATGTGTGAAGTCTAATATGGTAGGTTGTTGTATTGTCACTGATGTGTTAAGTCTAATATGATGTGTTGTTGTATGGTCACCGATGTGTGAAGTCTAAGATGATGTGTTGTTGTATGGTCACCGATGTGTTAAGTCTAAGATGATGTGTTGTTGTATTGTCTCCGATGTGTGAAGTCAAATATGATGGGTTGTTGTATGGTCACCGATGTGTTAAGTCTAATATGATGTGTTGTTGTATTGTCACCGATGTGTGAAGTCTAAGATGATGTGTTGTTGTATGGTCACCGATACGTGAAGTCTAATATGGTAGGTTGTTGTATTGTCACTGATGTGTTAAGTCTAATATGATGTGTTGTTGTATGGTCACCGATGTGTGAAGTCTAATATGGTAGGTTGTTGTATGGTCACCGATGTGTGAAGTCTAAGATGATGTGTTGTTGTATGGTCACCGATGTGTTAAGTCTGACTTGATGTGTTGTTGTATGGTCACCGATGTGTGAAGTCTAAGATGATGTGTTGTTGTATGGTCACCG
The DNA here is from genome assembly GCF_003918875.1 of Haliotis rubra. Taxonomy (NCBI): domain Eukaryota; kingdom Metazoa; phylum Mollusca; class Gastropoda; order Lepetellida; family Haliotidae; genus Haliotis; species Haliotis rubra. The sequence goes on along the minus strand of NW_025765517.1, from coordinate 59,805 downwards.
ATGTGTGAAGTCTAAGATGATGTGTTGTTGTATTGTCACCGATGTGTGAAGTCTAGCTGACATCCTGCCTAGCTGTCAATTACAGAGTGGTGGTTGGATCCATGGACGCGTAATGCTGAGATTTGGAGAAAGAGGTCTAGCTGACATCCTGCCTAGCTGTCAAGGACAGAGTGGTGGATGGATCCATGGACGCGTAATGTTAAGACTTGGACAAGGCGATCTAGCTGACATCCTGCCTAGCTGTCAAGGACAGTATGTTTAATGTGTCTGGTTGGGTTGTCAGTGTTTACCTGCTGTATCTTCCGAACCGAGAGATATCCCCTACCGAGATGAATATTCCCACACCTGGTTATCTCCTATAATAGTACACTTATATCATAACATAACCGTACAACAGTCGGTTCAATGAAATCAGTGTGGAGAACGACATGAAAAAGACACCAGTGTATGTTTCATTATATCAGCCTCACCTCTCACGATCTCGCAGATAACAGTCAGTTTCAGTGGAAGGCAGAGAATGTAGCCCAGAAGCCACAGAGCTTTCATACAGCGCGTCTCCAAGTCCCGGAACCAGTTGCGACAGTTCTCAACGCCCTTCGTGAAGACATCTGTGAAAGAAACCACATCAAAGTGATGATAAGACACACTATTACTATTCCCGTAATGGAGCATTAATTCTATTGCGAATTTGTTTGTTCATGAGTGACTAAGAGACGTGTGTTATCATGAGTGGTTCAAATGGGTGTATGTAGAAGTGCTTCAGTCACATGTGTCATTACAACATGTGTGTTCACGGGGGATTAACATGGGTGTTTGTAGAAGTGCTTCAGTCACATGTGTCATTATGACATGTGTGTCCTAGGGGGATTCAGATGGGTGTATGTAGAAGTGCTTCAGTCACATGTGTCATTACAACATGTGTGTTCACGGGGGATTAACATGGGTGTTTGTAGAAGTGCTTCAGTCACATGTGTCATTATGACATGTGTGTCCTAGGGGGATTCAGATGGGTGTATGTAGAAGTGCTTCAGTCACATGTGTCATTACAACATGTGTGTTCACTGGGGATTCAGATGGGTGTTTGTAGAAGTGCTTCAGTCACATGTGTCATTGTGACGTGTGTTCACGGGGGATTAACATGGGTGTTTGTAGAAGTGCTTCAGTCACATGTGTCATTATGACATGTATGTCCTAGGGGGATTCAGATGGGTGTATGTAGAAGTGCTTCAGTCACATGTGTCATTACACCATGTGTGTTCACGGGGGATTCAAATGGGTGTATGTAGAATTGCTTCAATTCATGATGACATGGATCAGGGTGCATGGGCTGGACGGTGTGGTCAAGGGTACTATGCCAACGACCACGAAGGGCGTTGCCTCATTACGTCGATGCATTACGTCATCAATTTCGACGGGAAGGAAGCATGGGCACCATCCAAGCCTAGCAAAGCAATCGTGATCAATCGTGGGGATCTCAATCACTTCAAGGCAGCCTGTCAACCCGCAGCCAGGAAAGTGTCCATCGAGGCCCAAGTTACAGATAAACCTTTAAACGAACAAGGGACGAGCTAGAAGACCTGCTCGTCCCCTGTACGTCCAGACATGGCTGAGGGTCTACCTCCCTGGTCGCCAGATGTCGCCCGAGAGAGTCATGGCAGGAAGAGCACCGTTAGTCTTCTACACAGCAACTCGGGCTGGACGTTCAGGGTTGGCTGCCGTGGCCACCAAACGGTCACAGCAACGATCGCACCGGAGAGGGCAGTCAATCTACCTGGTTTGAAAAGGGGGAGAAGTAGATGGTGAAACAGGATTACCAATCGTCACTATCAATGCGCTGCATAATAGACCCTCGAACTTGATACCCCTCACTTTCCACGGACACCAGACCCAGGGAGTAGTGGACACCTTAGCTCAGATCATGATAGTATCAGATATCTTTTTCAAACAGAGAAACTGGTCTTATCCAGAGCGGTGATAGTGAACAATGCGGGTAGGGATGTAATTATGAAGGGTTGGGTAACAGATATCGCATGCCCCCGAATTATTGGTGTGACATACCGACAAGAGGTGCTGGTGGCGCCATTCAATGATCAGCTCATACTGGTGCTGTACTTTATCGACAAGCCATGTGGAAATATCAATTTGCAACAACGAGCATTTACCATTGATGGTTGTGAAATCCCTGACACTCAAAACCAGGAATCTGGTGTGTGCAAAGGAACAGTCACACAGGTAATGCTGTTGGCACCGTACACCGCCGCCAGGGTGCCGTGTGATATCAGTCAAGAGTTAGAACAGTACCTTGTGGAGCTGGGCAGTATGCGTTATGCACAGACCCCATAGCATCTGCGGGAACAATTCACCAGGTCGAAATAGTAACTGGGACCAGAGGATCAAGCGGAGCTGACCAATGTGTTGGTCAAGTTTCATGGTGCCTTATCACGACATGACTTACTTCTAGGGACTTCACGGTGATCAAGCATGCTATTGTTCCAGGTGACGAGGCCCCTGTAGAACACTGCTGGGGCTCTAAGAGAACGAGCAGAGGCCCAGATCTGAAGTTGGCATTGCTGACAACGCCCGTGCTAGGCATGCCCAACAAGACGGACATGTCTATTTTGGACACAGACGCCTCAGACACAGCCATCAGGGCAGAGCTTTTACAGCTACAGCTATGACCAGAACTACTGATCAGCTATGACAGTGTCAGCTATGATGGTATTGCACAACTCGAAAGATTGCTCAGCAGTGGGGCCAGTTCTACGAGGGAGTAGATTACGTGGTCCCGTTCGCTGGCCGACCTCAGACAGTCAAGGCAGCAACAGTAGTGGAAGATAGCAGCCACCCTGGGGGGATCCCTATCTGTGAGGATTCCGATGGGTTGGGCGAGTCAGACAGAAGATCAGGTAAATTCCTTGGAGGTTTTAAGACAGAGGATTCTCGATAAGGGCCCTCACTGTACGAGATTCCCGTGTATGCGTTACCCGGGAATGCCCGATGACAGCTCTCAAAGCTACCCAAGATGAAGACAGCGACGGCAAAAACTTGCGTAAATGGTTGGACAGAGGTGAGGTGCTTTCAAATTCTGCACTGTATCTTTCCAGCCCCGCTTCAAAATCCTACTGGGTGAACACGGATTTATTTAAAAGAAACGAGGACGAGACGGAAGGGCCCAGGTTTTCAGTTGGCGACATGGATTCTTAGGGTGGATCCACCTGATGGGATCTAATAAGGTTCTTCAACCTTCCAGATTCTTCAGGACTGCGTCGGTCATGAGAATTCTGTGGCTGGGATGCTCCACCTGTGCAGGGACCAGGGGCGGAATATATTAGAGAAATTTGGCCTGCACCCGTTAAACTCCCTAGCGTGTTTGAGACAGCGGCGGGTGCTGCTACACTTTTATAATTTTGTGTCTCCACGGGGAAGTGAGTTTATAATGTACGTAGTGCCCGTTGGAAAAACCAAGGAACAGGCGCCACTGGAGGGGGTAGGGGTGGAGGTGGGGTGTCAGAAGGTGTTGGCGTTGGTGTTGGAGACCATATGGCTGCCCGAAGACCTACTTTAGTTTCACCGCCCGGGCGGGGAGGTTTACCCAGGACCAGATGGAGTGACTGAAGACGGTACCGGAGACAGAGTGCTGTTGGAGGCCGACACCCCTCACATGCTGCCAGGGGGATATAGGGTCAGTTTCCCGGCATTTTTGTGTCAGGTGGTGGACATTGTGGCCGAAACGAGGGGCGTCACAACAGAGGGACTACTCTGGGCCACCAACGACAATACAGTTCTGTTGTTCGCCCAGTAAAGAACTGTTAGTCTCACCCAGTGTGCCATGTGAGTACAATACTGTCGGACTTACCAGGTGAAAGGATGGGAATCGAACTTGAGAGCATGAGACTGGTTTCTCATATGGTCAGTCGAGGGAAGGCCTCTTGGCTGTGAGACAGACCAGAGAGGTTTGTAATGGCGACGCCCTGTCCTTTCCGTGGATGGAGCCTAGAAAACGGGCAGGGATGTGGTGATCACCGGTCTCACCGCCACCTGTACTGACGTTCAAGACCACGAAGGTGCCGGAAACAGCCGATCACCACAGCGAGTCTATACAAGCCATATTGTGAGCATGCCAGCCTGAATTTGAGTCTACCTCAATTCGTAGATTTGGGCTAAAGAACAACAGAGAGCGACCCATAGCTTACTCCAGCGGTTCGTTAGCGTCGCGGTCAATCGTGTAATCACTGCAATATTTTATATTTGTGACTCAATATTTTCGATTTGTATCTCAATTGTATTGTATTCGAAATATGTATAGTCATTCATTGTAGCCATGTTTGCTTGTTCAATATGTTATTTAATATCATAGACTTGTCTGTGCTCTGTTTTGCTGGTTTAAAGGGAACTCAAATGACCTTATCACGGTAACCCTGCATTACGTTTTCCCCATTCCTATTAGTTTTGGGGAAGAAACTTCACCTTAACCTGAACCTAGACTTATGAAGAGTTTTCCCCGGCTCACCTTCGCACCGATAATCCAGTTTTCTCTCCCACTTGTTCTCCACAGCTTTGTTGGGCCCCGCGCCGGGCTGGATGCCGTGCCGCTCTTCTATGGCAGAGGTTCTGTCCTTGTGACCTCTCTTGAGGTCAACGTCACGGACACGTTTCTTCATCTTCTCCACAAACCCACTGTTTTCCATCTATGGAGGATAAACAGTTACTTTGTTGGTGTCCAGTGTTTCCCAGTGCAGGCTCACGACAAGAAGTGGTAATGAACGAGATGGGGTCAATACATCCCTTGGGACTAAAGAGACGTCACACACAACGGTGTTTCTTAAAATCTGCTAGCTGAAGATATAGATGCTGACTAATGTCATATACACCCTCTGTCACGTGTCATGGCAAATGCTTAAAGCGGTTTGAATGCGAATATTTCATCTATTGTGGTTTCTAGAGCCTCCTCGACAGTGCGTACTCAAGTTTAACAATTGGTTGTTTTCCAAGTATTACCTCTCTCCTGATTGGTCCAAATGCCTCGTTGACAACTTTTCCAATCTTCTTTATGAGGAATCCCTCTTTCTGGCCATAAAAAGATATAGTCTGTTTGCAGTGAAAACATATCGATGAATTTCACTTTAAACAAAAAGGTAACTCACATAAAGTGAAATTATGATTGCGAATCCTCATGATTTTACCTTGCAAATTCAACTTTTAAATCTCAGAATATTATTCAACTTAGGATAAAAGTTGTTTAACAAGCAATCATAGTTTCAAATCGCTATTATCGGTTTGTATTACAAGGGGATACGCGCAGTAGTTGGAACAGGGAAACAAATGCACGTGCGGTCCGTGATGAGCGTTAACTTAGAGTACCATAGAACCCAACCCTTCTTGTTCTCGGGGTTTCAGCATAACCCTTGGAATACATACCAATAATAGAGATTTTTGTTTAAAGTGAAATTCATCGGTACCTTTTCACTGCAAACAAAATATAGTATGGGTGATATATTTAGAAATTATAAATAGAATCAGTGATAGGTATTCATAAGCTATTTATGGAATCAGAGATGATGTCGCTTTCCAAATTGAAAACAAAAACGTTTACCGGAAATTTGTACGAAAGAGGTGTTCGGTAGAACACGAAACAAATGTCATACAAACTGGTAACGTATATTTCGGTCACGTACATTTCACAACGGATCAAATGAATCAATATCTCACCAGTTAAAATCGACTTTGAATCGAAACTTGTGATTGTAATAGTCTATGTAAGGTACATAAACACAACTAGCCTTACAAGATTTGTTAAATTATTCTTGAAAAGAAAAAGGCAGTAACGTACATTTCATTGTTAAAATTACTCTCGGATTTGAATTTTTGTATACTGTATAACTGTATATAGCAGGTTTGTATACTGTATAACTGTATATAGCAGTTTTGTATATTGTATAACTGTATATAGCAGGTTTGTATACTGTATAACTGTATATAGCAGGTTTGTATACTGTATAACTGTATATAGCAGGTTTGTATATTGTATAACTGTATATAGCAGGTTTGTATATTGTATAACTGTATATAGCAGGTTTGTATACTGTATAACTGTATATAGCAGGTTTGTATACTGTATAACTGTATATAGCAGGTTTGTATATTGTATAACTGTATATAGCAGGTTTGTATATTGTATAACTGTATATAGCAGGTTTGTATACTGTATAACTGTATATAGCAGTTTTGTATACTGTATAACTGTATATAGCAGTTTTGTATACTGTATAACTGTATATAGCAGGTTTGTATATTGTATAACTGTATATAGCAGTTTTGTATATTGTATAACTGTATATAGCAGTTTTGTATATTGTATAACTGTATATAGCAGGTTTGTATACTGTATAACTGTATATAGCAGTTTTGTATATTATGTATATAACTGTATAACTGTATATAGCAGGTTTGTATATTGTATAACTGTATATAGCAGGTTTGTATACTGTATAACTGTATATAGCAGGTTTGTATACTGTATAACTGTATATAGCAGGTTTGTATACTGTATAACTGTATATAGCAGTTTTGTATATTGTATAACTGTATATAGCAGTTTTGTATATTGTATAACTGTATATAGCAGGTTTGTATACTGTATAACTGTATATAGCAGTTTTGTATATTGTATAACTGTATATAGCAGGTTTGTATACTGTATAACTGTATATAGCAGTTTTGAAATGATGTCAATTTGTGAATATCCTAAAGAAACTGACCTCCACCTTTATATCTGACAGGCAATCAAGTCTGATAGAGAGCTACTTTGGCTGTAAAGTAATCGCAAAGTGAGGGCAGCGTACATTTCTGCAAAGGTTGGGACATAGAAGGGCTGAAGTCTAACTTTGGAAGAAATTCATCAAGATTTAAAACAGATGCTTGTATGTGAAGTGTACATGATGGTAATAAAGGGAAACACTACAAGGAACTTTGAATGAAGCTGCAATAAGACCAGGGCCTCCTTTCGCAAAGCACTATGGTGGTCGTAAGTCACTGAGGTAACCTTAGTGCAATGTTAAAGAATGGGAGTTAAGGTTAAAAGGTTGCTTCCTGTAACGAGCTCCTGATCATAGCGAAGTTGGTGTACTTCCAGGTTGGGACAGTAACATACATTTCATTTTCACATACCCAAAGCCTTATTTCAGAATGACTGTTGTACTTGTGAAGCTGAACGTTGTATAGATCAAACCCTTTATTTACCACACACAACATCATGTAAAATAAGTTTATGTTTTTACTATGTCACTGGGACATCATTTGGACCTGCTTATTGAGTTTCAGTGCTTGTTGATATCCTTGTTCTTACTATGACACACTGTCCATGGGTTATAATTATGTTTAATATTCTAATTCTTACCACCATACAATCTTGGTGTGATGCCATTGTTATAACCATGCCTGGGCGTGATCCTGCTCTTCCCTCAAGATATACACCGATTTCACTGACGAGTTGCCCTTGAAACACCAGTTTCTCACCTGTATCTGTGACATGGCGTCCTGGACTGGTTTCATCCGGAACAACCATTTCTGAGCAGTGTGGTTGGCCAGCAGCTCCGTGACGCAGGTCAGAGAGTTGGTCATCTCACCGGCGTTGCTCAGCATGTTTTGGACTGGTCCTAGAACACAACATCGAACACATTTATTTACACGTCAGCATAAACGTAAACACAGAGTAACAGGAACATTTAAACATCACCATAAACGTATACAAAGAGCAACAAGACCATTTACACATCACCATACGTGTAAACACAGAGCAACAGGACCATTTACATATCACAATTAACGCAAACACAGAGGAGTAGGACCATTTACATATCACCATAAACGTAAACACAGAGTAACAGGACCATTTACACATCACCATAAATGTAAACAAAGAGCAACAAGACCATTTACACATCACCATAGGTGTAAACACAGAGTAACAGGATCATTTACACATCACCATACATGTAAACACAGAGTAACAGGATCATTTACACATCAACATTCATGTTAACACAGAGTAACAGGACCATTTACACATCAGCATAAACGTAAACACAAAGTAACAGTACCATTTACACATCACCATACACGTAAACACAAAGTAACAGTACCATTTACACATCAGCATAAACGTAAACACAAAGTAACAGTACCATTTACACATCACCATACACGTAAACACAAAGCAAGAGAACCATTTACACATTAGCGTAAACGTAAACACGAGTAACAGGACGATTTACAGATCGGTATAAACGTAAACACAGAGTAACAGGACCTTTTACACATCAGTATAAACGTAAACACACAGTAGCAGGACCATTTACACATCAGTATAAAAGTAAACACAGAGTAACAGGACCATTTACACATCTGTATAAACGTAAACACAGAGTAGCAGGACCTTTTACACATCAGTATAAACGTAAACACACAGTAGCAGGACCATTTACACATCAGTATAAAAGTAAACACAGAGTAACAGGACCTTTTACACATCAGTATAAACGTAAACACACAGTAGCAGGACCATTTACACATCAGTATAAAAGTAAACACAGAGTAACAGGACCATTTACACATCTGTATAAACGTAAACACAGAGTAGCAGGACCATTTACACATCAGTATAAACGCAAACACAGAGTAACAGGACCATTTACACATCTGTATAAACGTAAACACAGAGTAGCAGGACCATTTACACATCAGTATAAACGTGTCACAATTGAATGGATGTTGCCATAACTGTACAAATGTATACACAACCAATGCAGGTGGTATAATTCACCCAAAAACGTGTCACGACTAAGATGACAGTATAACATACCCATTAATGTGCTCCGACTGAGACAACATTATAACATACCATTCAAGGTGCCCCGACTAAGATGACATTATAACATACCCTTTGAGGTACCACAACTAAGATGGCATTATAACATACCCTTTGAGGTACCACAACTAAGATGACATTATAAGATACCCTTTGAGGTACCACAACTAAGATGGCATTATAACATACCCTTTGAGGTACCACAACTAAGATGACATTATAACATACCCTTTGAGGTACCACAACTAAGATGGCATTATAACATACCCTTTGAGGTACCACAACTAAGATGACATTATAACATACCCTTTGAGGTACCACAACTAAGATGGCATTATAACATACCCATTAAGTTGCTCTAAAAGAGAAAACATCCTTATATACCCATTAAGGTGCCCCGACTAAGATGACATTATAACATACCCATTAATGTACCATGACTAACATGACATTATAACCCAGACTAGGATGTGATTATAACATACCCATTAAGGTGCCCGACTAAGAGGTTGAAATTTGAAGTGACAGTGGGCAATACTTGACTGACTGTCGAATCTGAACCCTGCAGAATCGAAGGATAGATACTTTCCTGATCAACCTACGACCTGTAACTCATCAAAGACTGTTGATTTTTATGACCGGCCCATCATGATTTCACGTATTGCCTCCACCCCGGCATGCGACAAAAGGGTGACAGTGCTGCTGCTTAGTGTACATGCGACTAACTTGTGATTCCTTGGAACTTTGTTTTCATCGTTTGGGACTGGACTGTGTCCAAGCGTTTTTCAAAGTAGATGAACATAACAGTGACAACCTTGCGGGGAAGCTGGCAGAGAGCAGAATTATTTTGTGAACGATGCAACGGGATATGATTGAGTATGACTATGAGTGGCATAAATGTGGTGTTTCGCCAGACCGTTAGATCTATCTTGCAAATTTCCCATTCTAAACGGAATTAAATATACTATTTACCAGGTAGGTAAATGTTTTTACTAATGTTTTGCTGCATATTTTGTATAGATAGGGATGTATTTTTACAAGGCTTTCTGATTTATATGTTAGATATTGTTTTGTTTATGTTTGGGGCTGTGTATTGCAATTGAGTTTGAATATTTTTTATAATAGAAGGTAATATGATAGTGAGGTTCCCTCATAATTGTGTGTGTGTGTGTGTGTGGGGGGGGATCATATAATTGTATTTTTCGAGTTTAAATAAATGTTTTATCAGCATTTCCATCACGTCTGTGTGTTGATATTAGTCATACCCATTCAAGTAGTGCCCCAGTGTTCTATACGTGCGCAGACTACATCAAACGCATTTACCCATTTAAGTTCCCCTGTGAATATTCGAAAGTCAGATCAAAATCCATGGAGTTGTTGTTATAACATACCCATTGAAGTTCCTTACAATCAGATGAGCGTCAATCCAGACTGCCGTCTGATTTTTCTGAACAACCAATCAGAATAAGTATTTTCTTGATACCCATTTACCCATTAAGGTGCCCCAACTAAGACTACATGATAACATACCCATTTAAGTTCCCCGACTAAGACTACATGATAACATACCCATTTAAGTTCCCCGACTGAGACTACATTATAACATACCCATTTAAGTTCCCCGACTAAGACTACATGATAACATACCCATTTAAGTTCCCCGACTAAGACTACATGATAACATACCCATTAAGGTGCCCCGACTGAGACTACATGATAACTACATACCCATTTTAAGGTGCCCCGACTGAGACTACATGATAACATACCCATTTAAGTTCCCCGACTAAGACTACATGATAACATACCCATTTGGTCCCGAAGGTGGTGCCCCCGACTAAGACTACATATAACATACCCATTAAGGTGCCCTGACTGAGACTACATGATAACATACCCATTTAAGTTCCCCGACTAAGACTTACAGGTGCCTACATTATAACATACCCATTTAAGGTGGTCCGACTAAGACTACATAGCATACCCATTAAGGTGCCCCGACTGAGACTACATGATAACATACCCATTTAAGTTCACCGACTAAGACTACATTATAACATACCCATTAAGGTGCCCCGACTGAGACTACATGATAACATACCCATTTAAGTTCCCCATTTAAGTTCCCGACTAAGACTACATGATAACATACCCATTTAAGTTCCCTGACTGAGACTACATGATAACATACCCATTAAGGTGCCCCGACTGAGACTACATAAACATACCCATTTAAGTTCCCCGACTGAGACTACATGATAACATACCCATTTAGGTTCCCCGACTGAGACTACATGATAACATACCCATTTAAGTTCCCCGACTAAGACTACATGATAACATACCCATTAAGGTGCCCCGACTGAGACTACATGATAACATACCCATTTAAGTTCCCGACTGAGACTACATGATAACATACCCATTTAAGTTCCCCGACTAAGACTACATTATAACATACCCATTAAGGTGCCCCGACTGAGACTACATGATAACATACCCATTTAAGTTCCCTGACTGAGACTACATGATAACATACCCATTTAAGTTCCCCGACTGAAGACTACATTATAACATACCCATTTAAGTTCCCCGACTGAGACTACATGATAACATACCCATTTAAGTTCCCCGACTGAGACTACATGATAACATACCCATTTAAGTTCCCCGACTAAGACTACATGATAACATACCCATTAAGTTCCCCGACTGAGACTACATGATAACATACCCATTTAGGTGCCCCGACTGAGACTACATGATAACATACCCATTTAAGTTCTGACTGAGACTACATTATAACATACCCATTAAGGTTCCCCGACTAAGACTACATGATAACATACCCATTAAGGTTCCCCATACCCATTTAAGACTGAGACTACATGATAACATACCCATTTAAGTTCACCGACTGAGACTACATTATAACATACCCATTAAGGTGTTCCCCGACTGAGACTACATTATAACATACCCATTTAAGTTCCCCGACTAAGACTACATTATAACATACCCATTTAAGTTCACCGACTAAGACTACATTATAACATACCCATTAAGGTACCCCGACTGAAGACTACATGATAACATACCCATTTAAGTTCCCCGACTAAGACTACATTATAACATACCCATTTAAGTGCCCCGACTAAGACTACATGATAACATACCCATTTAAGTTCCCCGACTGAGACTACATGATAACATACCCATTAAGGTGCCCCGACTAAGACTACATTATAACATACCCATTTAAGTTCCCCGACTAAGACTACATGATAACATACCCATTTAAGTTCCCCGACTAAGACTACATTATAACATACCCATTAAGGTGCTCCGACTGAGACTACATAACATACCCATTAAGGTGCCCCGACTGAGACTACATGATAACATACCCATTTAAGTTCCCCGACTGAGACTACATTATAACATACCCATTTAAGGTGCCATACCCATTTAAGACTGAGACTACATTATAACATACCCATTAAGGTGCCCCGACTGAGACTACATTATAACATACCCATTTAAGTTCCCCGACTGAGACTACATTATAACATACCCATTTAAGTTCACCGACTAAGACTACATTATAACATACCCATTAAGGTGCCCCGACTGAGACTACATGATAACATACCCATTTAAGTTCCCCGACTGAGACTACATTATAACATACCCATTTAAGTTCACCGACTAAGACTACATTATAACATACCCATTAAAGTTCCCCGACTGAGACTACATTATAACATACCCATTTAAGTTCACCGACTAAGACTACATTATAACATACCCATTTAAGTTCACCGACTAAGACTACATGATAACATACCCATTTAAGTTCCCCGACTGAGACTACATGATAACATACCCATTTAAGTTCCCCGACTGAGACTACATGATAACATACCCATTAAGGTGCCCCGACTAAGACTACATGATAACATACCCATTTAAGTTCCCCGACTGAGACTACATGATAACATACCCATTTAAGTTCCCTGACTGAGACTACATTATAACATACCCATTTAAGTTCACCGACTAAGACTACATTATAACATACCCATTAAGGTACCCGACTGAGACTACATGATAACATACCCATTTAAGTTCCCCGACTGAGACTACATTATAACATACCCATTTAAGTTCCCCGACTGAGACTACATGATAACATACCCATTAAGGTGCCCTGACTGAGACTTTACATTACATGATAACATACCCATTTAAGTTCCCCGACTAAGACTACATTATAACATACCCATTAAGGTGCCCCGACTGAGACTACATGATAACATACCCATTTAAGTTCCCCGACTGAGACTACATTATAACATACCCATTTAAGGTTCCCCGACTAAGACTACATGATAACATACCCATTTAAGTTCCCCGACTGAGACTACATGATAACATACCCATTTAAGTTCCCCGACTGAGACTACATTATAACATACCCATTTAAGTTCCCCGACTGAGACTACATGATAACATACCCATTAAAGTTCCCCGACTGAGACTACATGATAACATACCCATTTAAGTTCCCCGACTAAGACTACATTATAACATACCCATTAAGGTGCCCGACTGAGACTACATGATAACATACCCATTTAAGTTCCCCGACTGAGACTACATTATAACATACCCATTTAAGTTCCCCGACTGAGACTACATACATGATAACATACCCATTAAAGTTCCCCGACTGAGACTACATTATAACATACCCATTAAGGTTCCCCGACTGACTGAGACTACATTATAACATACCCATTTGAGTTGCTCCGACTGAGACTACATGATAACATACCCATTAAGGTGCCCCGACTGAGACTACATTATAACATACCCATTTAAGGTGCTGAGACTACAGATAACATACATTATAACATACCCATTTAAGTTCCCCGACTGAGACTACATTATAACATACCCATTTAAGTTCCCTGAGACTACATTATAACATACCCATTAAGGTGCTGAAGATTATAACATACCATTAAAGTGACTGAGACTACATTATAACATACCCATTAAGGTTCTCCGACTGAGACTACATGATAACATACCCATTTAAGTTCCACTAAGACTACATTATAACATACCCATTAAGGTGACTGAGACTACATTATAACATACCCATTTAAGTTCCCCCGACTGAGACTACATTATAACATACCCATTAAGGTTCCCCTGACTACATTAGACTACATTACTGAGACTATACATACCCATTAAGGTGCCCCGACTGAGACTACATTATAACATACCCATTTAAGTGCCTGACTGAGACTACATTATAACATACCCACATACCCATTATTAGGTTAAGGTGCTCCGACTGAGACTACATTATAACATACCCTTTAAGGTGATCCGACTGAGATTACATTATAACATACCCATTTAAGTTCCCAGACTAAGACTACATTATAACATACCCTTTAAGGTGATCCGACTGAGACTACATTGTATCATACCCATTTAAGTTACCCGACTAAGACTACATTATAACATACCCATTTAAGTTCCCCGACTGAGACTACATTATGATATACCCATTAAGGTGCTCCGACTGAGACTGCACTATAACATACCCACCCATTGCTCCGACTGGGACAACATTATTACATAGCCATTAAGGTGCTCCGACTGAGACTACAGTTTAAGATACCCATTTAAGTGCCACGACTAATATGTCATTATAACATACCCATTAAGGTGCCACGACTAAGACAACAGTTCGACATATCCATTAACGCGCCCCTACTAAGATGACATTATAACGTACCAGTTAACGGGCCACAGGTAAGATGACATTATTTGCAAAGATACACTAACCCAGCGGCGTCAAGTATATCTTTGAAATACTCTAATCGGCGACGGAGGTTGATGTAATGGTGACAGGTGTGGTCTTACCTGAGATCAAATACACAAGGGCAAACGTCGCAATGTGAGAGCGGCCGCTCTTGCCGAAGAAGGTGGGTACCACGAGCAGCACGATGCACCTCACGGACGTGCTGAGACCAAACCCCAGGGCAACAGCCACGCCCAGAACCCCGCCCACTGCCTGTCGCGTTGTCGGGGGCAGCTTGATGGAATTGATCACAGTAAAGTAGAGTGCTGTAAAATGACAAGTGCATACACAGTATTAAAGCAAGGTAAGCTTATGCTAAGAGTGGGGGAAGGAACATGAATAGAAGCGACAACACCCTATCCACAACCGCAGGAAATATGTTTTAAAAGTAGAGTCGACTGTACAATTGTGACTATATCATGAGCATATATTTGTATCAGCAGTATTTCAACTGCATGATGTTGTTTGTAAACTAATCGAGTCTGAACCAGACAATCCAGTGATTGTCACCATGTGATACGATGGCTCGGTTATGTGTTTATGAATCAGATAGTGATGATACCACGTGTTTGCGTATCCTGCTCAACCCATGGCACCCGTCATGCAAGATCTTGTCAGTTGCTCACCTCAAATAATTTATGAACGTAATGTTTAAGAAATAAAGTTCGCTCTACCCCAATGTGTTTTGTAATAAAGTATAGTTTTGCCCTTAACTATTATAATTAAAGCACGAGGACGGTAGTCCGAGTGCTTTGATGTTATAATAGTTCAGGGCAAAACTATACTTTATTACAAAACACATTAGGGTAGAGCGAACTTTAAATCTTTTCTAAGATGCTAAATTTAATACTTTCTAAGGATAATTACGATTAATTTAAGGCAGAAAACAAATGACGGTGTCGGTGACCTAAATTAAGAATCCTCGCACAGGGCTAACTGGTGCGCTGTTCTATTGATGTGTCTGCCCCCCTACGTTAAGACGAACGTTACCAGAAAAAACAAATGATAACAGTTTGATGACGGTTTACGTTCGAATTAAATATCTTCTCTGAATTATTTTAATTACATCTGTCATTAACGTAAACCATATGGGGCAATATCAACGTCGCATTTCTGCTACCAACGTAAGTTTAGATCAGTACATCCAGATGAAGCGGAGTAGTCAAGCGACATTCCACGATTGCATTGTGGTAATGTAAACATTGCGAACGTTACCGTGTCGCTGAAAACTTGTGAGTCGAATTGACACATTTTAACCGTCGTAAAACATAAACGTAATGTTTCCACCAGTGATGTTAGCTGCGTGAAGCAACTGCAAACCAAGAAACGGGATGCAACGGAGTAGTTTACTGTTGGAGGCCGTACGAGGCGATGGCAACTGACATGCATCGTGACGTCACTTGCATTGTGACGTAATGTAAAAATAATTCGATTACGAGGGGGCACACTAGAATGGCGCAGTAACGGGATAACGTCATTCAATTGTTACGTCATCAAAAAAACTATACCTTTATTGTCTCATAATGTATTTTTTTTTGGATTGTTCTAACAGCTAGGCATCTTAGAATACAAGTTAAGATAGGGAATTGCTTTGGACAACATTTTTGTCACCGATGCATCCAATTTCGAAATGTCCTCCACATATCTACTATAAAACCTTTCGAAAGCTTTAATGACGCCTTGAATATTGTAACCTTGATCGAACAACTTCTGAGCAAGAGTGACGTGACGCTTTTTTGAAATCTTGGTATAAAGAGCTTGCTTTATTATACACCAAAGCCCTGTGACTTGTTGTGTGTAGATAAGCTTGTTCCTCCTTGTGTCTTGTGGAGAAGACCGTCAAATCGTCCTACGTCACCTACGTGACAGATTTCTGCAGGCTACACGAACCAGGGCTGATATGTTTAGAGGTCGACTGTCCTCACAGACCATTCGACATCGGTTGCGGGCTGCCAATCTCCATTCTCGGCGTCCATATCGTGGGCCAATATTGACGCCGTTTCATCAACGTCAATGCCTGCTGTGGGCCCAACGTCACCTCCGATGGACCCAGAGAGACTGGAATCGAGTCGTCTTTAGTGACGAATCCAGGTTTACCCTCAGATTCGCGGACGGCAGGCATAGAACATACCGTTCACGGTGCCCAATGTTGTGTACAGGACGTCGATAGATTCGGGAGGGGAAGTTGCATGGTGTGGGGTGCTTTCTGTGGGAACAACCGTTCCCGACTTCTGGTCATCCGTGGAAAGCTCACAGCTGCTGCTTACCGCGACCAGGTGCTCACCGCTGAACTCGTTCCTTGGAATCAACTTCATGGACTGGCCATCGAGGTCCCTGACCTTAATCCAATAGAGCACGTTTGGGATGCACTTGGGAGAAGGCTTCGTGGTCTTAGGAACCAACCTCAGAATTTGCAGGAACTTGGCGCTGCCTTGCAAGAGCAATGGCGCAGAATCCCCAACCACGTGTTCACAAGCATCAGGCACTCGATGAGGAGACGGTGTTTGGCAGTGGTGAATACGCGGGGCGGCCATACACGATACTGAACTGAAAAATTTCGCATTTTTATTCTTGTGACTTGACATTCTGTATACCCATGTTTTGGAACGGCGGTGTAGCCTAATGGAACTGATTATGGCACTGTCAGTGTATCGAGTACATCACACAGATCTCAGCAATGAAATAATAACAATTTAACCATCTTACCATCTCTTGTTCTTTTATAGTGCCCTGAAGAAAGTATGTGAAGTTTCTTTTTTGACTCAGTATATAAGACCATACCCACAAGAACAGACAGATATTACTTGCTTGATCTACCACTGGCACACGAATTTCCATTGTGTCATGATTTACCCGGAGTGGTATCTGTTCTCAGAGAGCGAGACATGTTTAGGCAGATTATTGGTTATAAAACAGACCATGCTCAAATCCGGTTTCGTGCTCAACACAAAACTCAGACTCGGTAAAGATGGGTTTATAAAAAAATTTGAGTACGTGCTCAACTTGAAGATGAAATACCTACGATCTCAAATAGGCTTTGAACGAAGCTCAACGCTGAGTTCGATATCAACAATGGCAGCTCACCTGGGTCAGATGAGGGGGAAAGCTCCGGGAGTGTTCAGAGATCTTTCGAACCCGCTTGAAGATTAAGACTCCGATGAATCCTTTTAGAGATATAGATTTAGACCAAGAACGATAATTTATTTGCTCGGTCTTCTGAATTAACCAAGACACACAGCTCGGAACTATTCACTGCCCCCACTATTGCAACTGCACCTCTGCCTTCGCTTTTTGGCGACTGGTGCTATGCATTGTTGGCTAGGGAAAAGCCTCAGCATTTCGCGATCAGCAGGACAGTACACTGAATTTCTGCAGGGGGACTCAGGTTACCCTTACCGTTGGTTCCGCCTGACACCTTGCTGAACCCCGCCAACAGTGTTGAGGAACGATACAATGGCTCTTTGTACAGTACAAGGGTACTCATTGAGCAGAAATTTGGTACTAGTCTGAAACGGCTGTTTCAGTGCTTGCAGGATGAGCTTAGGGGCACAATGAGTTTAGGGTCACAATGAGCTTAGGTCCACAATGAGCTTAGGGGCACAATGAGTTTGGGTCCACAATGAGCTTAGGGGCACAATGAGCTTAGGTCCACAATGAGCTTAGGTCCACAATGAGCTTAGGGGCACAATGAGCTTAGGTCCACAATGAGTTTAGGTCCACAATGAGTATAGGGTCACAATGAGCTTAGGGGCACAATGAGTGTAGGGTCACAATGAGTTTAGGTCCACAATGAGCTTAGGGGCACAATGAGTTTAGGTCCACAATGAGCTTAGGGGCACAATGAGTTTAGGGTCACAATGAGATTAGGTCCACAATGAGCTTAGGTCCACAATGAGCTTAGGGGCACAATGAGTTTAGGTCCACAATGAGCTTAGGGGCACAATGAGTTTAGGGTCACAATGAGATTAGGTCCACAATGAGCTTAGGGGCACAATGAGCTAAGGGGCACAATGAGCTTAGGTCCACAATGAGCTTAGGTCCACAATGAGCTTAGGTCCACAAAGAGCTTAGGTCCACAATGAGTTTAGGGGCACAATGAGTATAGGGTCACAATCAGCTTAGGTCCACAATGAGCTTAGGGGCACAATGAGTTTAGGCCCACAATAAGCTTAGGGGCACAATGAGTATAGGGTCACAATGAGCTTAGGGTCACAATGAGTACAGGGGCACAATGAGTTTAGGTCCACAATGAGCTTAGGGGCACAATGAGTTTAGGGTCACAATGAGCTTAGGTCCACAATGAGCTTAGGGGCACAATGAGCTTAGGTCCACAATGAGTTTTGGGGCACAATGAGTATAGGGTCACAATGAGATTAGGTCCACAATGAGCTTAGGGGCACAATGAGCTTAGGGGCACAATGAGCTAAGGGGCACAATGAGCTTAGGTCCACAATGAGCTTAGGGGCACAATGAGGTTAGGTCCACAATGAGTTTAGGGGCACAATGAGTATAGGGTCACAATCAGCTTAGGTCCACAATGAGCTTACGGGCACAATGAGTTTAGGGTCACAATGAGCTGGGGGGCACAATGAACTTAGGTTCACAATGAGTTTAGGGGCACAATGAGCTTAGGTCCACAATGAGCTTAGGGGCACAATGAGCTTAGTTCCACAATGAGCTTAGGGGCACAATGAGTTTAGGTCCACAATGAGCTTAGGGGCACAATGAGCTTAGGTCCACAATGAGCTTAGGGGCACAATTAGTTTAGGGTCACAATGAGCTTAGGTCCACAATGAGCTTAGGTCCACAATGAGCTTAGGGGCACAACGAGTTTAGGGGCACAATGAGCTTAGGGGCACAATGAGTTTAGGGCCAGAATTAGCTTAGGGCTACAATGAGCTTAGGGGCACAATGAGTTTAGGGGCACAAGGAGCTTAGGGGCACAATGAGTTTAGGGTCACAATGAGCTTAGGTCCACAATGAGTTTAGGGCCACAATGAGCTTAGGGGCACAATGAGTTTAGGGGCACAATGAGCTTAGGGGCACAATGAGTTTAGGGGCACAATGAGGTTAGGGGCACAATGAGTTTAGGGGCACAATGAGCTTAGGTCCACAATGAGTTTAGGTCCACAATGAGCTTAGGGGCACAATGAGTTTAGGGGCACAAGTGTCATTCCAGCGAACGCAGTGGCCTATGTAATTTGCACGAGTTGTATTAGGTAATATGGGTACACAAAGAGTTGATATAATTCATAATGAAGACAATCTACACAACATGTAATAATGATATTTTTGTACCATTGGTTACAGGTCAAAATGATAGAGTTGATGTGAGACATCACATTATTCGGACATTTTTCAGTCATTAATCATATTACCATTGCTTCATAACCATTCTACCTCTATTGATGAGTATTGTTGCTCTGCAGAAGTTGCTGTCATCCCTAAAACCTACATAGATAAAGCTGACAACACAGTTCCCTTGAATTAAGATTCACTGATGAATCTGTGTCTACATTCTACCTCTATTGATGATTGTGTGAGTATTGTTGCTCTGCAGAAGTTGCTGTCATCCCTAAAACCTACATAGATAAAGCTGACAACACAGTTCCCTTGAATTAAGATTCACTGATGAATCTGTGTCTACATTCTACCTCTATTGATGATTGTGTGAGTATTGTTGCTCTGCAGAAGTTGCTGTCATCCCTAAAACCTACATAGATAAAGCTGACAACACAGTTCCCTTGAGTTAAGATTCACTGATGAATCTGTGTCTACATTAACTAATTATGTAAGTATAAGTAAATTAGTAATTGCTGTGGTAGTTCCTTACTAGTACAGCGACTCAGTTTGATATGTGATATTCTACAACTGTTCAATTTTAAAGGGGCCAAATTGTCAGTATAAAAGAATTCAAATTTTTGTTCTTGCCTAAAAATTTACGACAGTTGTTTATTGCAAGAATCACGTGATCCTTTGAAATAGATAACATTCTCTAATGTTGAACAATGTCAGAAATTAGGTTACAGATACAGTTTCAATTAATAGTTCTGGTGATGAAATGTTTCAATTTCACGAAACTTCAGTTTCTGTATTCATCTTCAGTTGATAGCAAACAGATTTTACATGCAGCAACTGAATTTCTGAGTCTAATTTCTTTTGATTTTTATTCAATTTCAAGGTGCAACTTCTTTTGCTCCAGTTTAATCCGCTTAGTCTCCTCTATGGTATTTTCATTTTTTGGCGTCAACTTAACTTCTTCTTTGCTTTCGGCTGATTTTTTTTCTCTGTAAACCCAATGAAACAGACATTGAATTTGTTTAGTGCTAAGTTATTGATCTAGTAATGTTCTGTTAGGGTGACAACTTGGGATGATATTACACATACACATATTGTTTTGTTTGGTAGTATTGCGCTCATAACCTAACTGCAACTTTGACAATACTGAAATATGCACATTAGTTGATGTATTACATGTTAATAGAATTTTTCATATGTGCCATCTGAATGGTTATCTGCTGAGGCACCTTTTTCACTATGTGGTTCGTCACCTATTGGGCATGTAAAGGATGGAATAGCAATTTTCTCGATGTTCTTGGGAGGCATAGAGAAGGTGGTATTCAAGTATATGACTAAATATTATGGATGTCAACTTCCTCTTTATTGAATACACAACGTTTTGGGGGGCTTTTCCTTGCCCCTTCGTCAGGTGAATGCTACCTAACAGATGTACAAAACACATATTCTATCAATGTACATGAAACCAGAGTGAATTTAAGCATGTTTATTATCCATATGGTGAAACATAACTAATGCCATATATATCATATGTGTACATGCGCACATATCTCTTTTGCCTAGCAACCATTGTTTCCGTATTTCGTCGTCTGCGACGTCATTATACAATTGAACGTGACGTCAACGAAGAGGGCGGTCACACTTGCTTATAGTTTTCTCCGACACAAACGTACATGAATACAATGAATAATAAAAATGATAATACACTCGAGCAGGTGTGTCATATGACCTGTATGAAACTCGTGCAAAATTATGCATTGGCCTAGTTCTCGCTCGGGCAATACAAAATTACACACGCGTTTCTTAGAAGTCGTATGACCCACTTGCTCGTGTTATAATCACTGTGTATACAATAAACAGGGGATTACGAGATGATCTGTTAACATTCAAAGAAATGAAGACAAAAACACTTTTTCCATGAGAATGTTAAGAGTTGAAAATATTTACGAGTTTAAGGCATTATAACCCTAGAGAAGTACATTTGTTTCCAGGGAGATAAAACACCAAGTAATACAGATGTTATACATGCGATGTGTATGCTATTGCATGTAAAGAGTATTCAGAGACCATAAAATGTTGGTTTCCTTCTGCTGCAATGCCAACTACGTCACCAAAGGTAGGTCCATATGAAGGGAGAAGGAAAGCAAAATGTGTTTTGCAGCTTTTTAACATTTTCAATTTATTTTTTGATACATGCAAATGTGTACCTTTGAATATGATGACTGATTAAGTTTTATGAACTTTATTGTTTGACACAGACTAACCATTGCCTGAATGATTTGGCAGCGATGTAATTCCCTCAACTAGTGTATTCTTCACTATGATCACATGTATAACAGACTTTGTACCTGACAAATATTACTTGTCGTATTTTTCTCGTACAGTACTTCATTTGTCCATGATGGTAGTGTCACTAATATTTTTCTTATTCCTTGTCAGAATGATGGGTTCCAGGTTTTCAGTCTCACCACGGGTAGCATTATAATCAAAATATCAGCATTAAAATCAGACACAGCCATACCATCAGTTTCAATGCCATGGTCTAGACCATGAATTCCTGGCCTCTTCCACTGACTGGGCAATGGCTTCATCTGCACTTGTTGGTGGTTAAGGTGCTCCTCCAGTTGCGGCTATCGACCTTCTGAGGCCATCGATCTTTGTTTTAGCTACAATAAACAAATAAGCAGTTTAACGTCACTTATGAACACACATATTTTTATTTGGAATATTCAACATATCACACAGACATTCAGCTGATGCAACAATGTCAACATTCAACATATCACACAGACATTCAGCTGATATCACAATGTCAATATTCAACATATCACACAGACATTCAGCTGACATAACAATGTCAACATTCACCATATCACACAGACATTCAGCTGATATCACAATGCCAACATTCAACACATCACACAGATATTCAGCTGGCATAACAATGTCAACATTCACCATATCACACAGACATTCAGCTGATATCACAATGTCAACATTCACCATATCACACAGACATTCAGCTGACATAACAATGTATCAACATTCACAATGTCATTCATATCACACAGATATTCAGCTGACATAACAATGTCAACATTCAACACATCACACATACATTCAGCTGATATCACAATGCCAACAATCACCATATCACACAGACATTCAGCTGATGTCACAGTGCCAACATTCACCATATCACACAGACATTCAGCTGATATCACAATGTCAACATTCACCATATCACACAGACATTCAGCTGACATGACAATGTCAACATTCACCATATCACACAGACATTCAGCTGACATAACAATGTCAACATTCACCATATCACACAGATATTCAGCTGACATAACAATGTCAACATTCAACACATCACACATACATTCAGCTGATATCACAATGCCAACAATCACCATATCACACAGACATTCAGCTGATGTCACAGTGCCAACATTCACCATATCACACAGACATTCAGCTGATATCACAATGTCAACATTCACCATATCACACAGATATTCAGCTGACATGACAATGTCAACAGTAACTACATGTAAACTGATAGTTATACTGTCATTACTTGAAACAATAAGTGAACTAATTCAAGATAAAATCAATAATCAGAATGTTAAGATTATGAACAACAGGGCGCCGAAATTGTTCCGTTTGTGAAAATTCTTTTGCTAACTAAGATTATTTGTAATTATTTTCAACAGATATTTGTAATTGTTGGAAAGATGTGGTAGTGAGTGGAGAGGGCTGTGGTGATAATTTCTTGAGGTACGGTAAATACTAGAAACGATCGCATATGGAATCATGTTGAACAACTTACGCGTTTAGGTGTCCGTGTCTTCACTCCATACCCCTTGATATCTCCAAAGAGAAATCCTTCTCTGGAGAACTTCCTGGATGAGGCAAACCTCTTCCGCCTCAGACCACCCCTTTCCGCGTGTTCTTAACTCGGGCACACCCATCGGTGTCATTGTAAATAAGCAGACGACAACATCCGAATCGTTTTCTTACCTTTCCGCACGGAAGAGTTCCAAACTGGCGTTTGTGTCTTAAACAAAGAGTACGTTTAGCATATACTCAAGCCGTATGTGAGTTGTACTCAACTGAGTACACACTGAAAACGTTTTATAGCCTCCGTTTGAGTACAAAGCTCAGTTGAACACGAGCACGGATTTGAGCATGAAACTGAGTTGATTACAAATTGTTTATAACCTCTAGGCCAGGTGGGTTATTAGGGTTAGTTCCAGCAAGTCAGGGTTTACCTGGTGGGTTATTACTTATTCCCTGTGGGTTAATAGTAAAGTCTTATTTCCAGCAAGTCAGAATTTACCAGGTGGGTTATGATGGGTATGGACACTGGGTCGGTGTCCAGGGTTGAACCTTGGAATGGATCCGAACGTACTTGTCCAATAGATCACAGGTTGTAAGAATCGATGGTGTAAACTAACAGAGGAAATATCTACTTTATGGCGTTCAACAGGGGTCTGTTCCTGGGCCGATCCTTTTCACTAAATACATGCTACCAACTGGTGACATCGCCAGAGCACACAACCTCGATTTTCACTTCTACGCGGATGACAGTCAGATCTATCTGGCTTTCAAACCACTAACCACCACAATATCTTATCAGCGAATCCAACAGTGTATAGGCGACATCAAGCACGAGATGACATCAAACCTTTTTTTAAAATTGAACGATGGAAAAAACAGAGTTGTTGGTCATCTGCCCTAAGCAAACCATGACAAGGATCCATCTGCCAGTTCCCAAGTGGCGAACACAGAATACCCAGAGGTCCACATGCCAGGAATCTGGGGGGTTATCTTTGACTGGTCACTCAGTCTGGAGACCCTTATCAACTCTTTTTGCAAGAGGTCATACCACCACATTAGCAACATTGGTCAGATATGGAGGTACCTTAATGTGGATACCAAACGAGCTCTAGCCCAAGCCTACGTTACATCCAGGAAAGTCTATTGTAACTCGCTGCTATATGGCCTTCCACAACAACTTGTAAATAGGCTCCAAAAAGCACAACATACAGCTGCGGGAAGCATCACTATAACAGCGGAGTGGGATCACACCAGACCAGTGCTTGAAAACCTTCATAGGCTTCCTGTCCACCACAGAATCCAATACAAGATCCTCGTTCCAGCATGATAGACATCTATCAACCAGTCCATCAGTTACGATCAGCCGAACAGAATCTACTTGCTGTGCCACGGACTAGGACAAAGATGTTTGGAGATAGATCTTTTGGTAAAGCAGGTCCAGTTCTGTGGAACAGATTACCTCTTTACCAAAGATCAGGCCCCGATTTCTCGAAACAAACTTAAGCTTTTACTCAAATTTCAAACTGAGTTTGACAATTTGAAACAGCTGAATTTTTAAACTCAACTGCATTTTTTAAATAAAAAAAAGCCCAAACACCTTAAGTAATCTATTTACCAAACTCAAATTGTCCACTAAGTTTTAGTTTAATATTGATTTCAGTTTATTCTGGGGAATGCATTTTCCTGCGTTTTCTCAAATTTGAGCGAAAACTCAGACTTAAGTCAAAGACTTAAGTTTGTTTCGAGAAATCGGGGCCAGAACAACAGCTATCCATTTTCAAGGCCCAGCTAAAGACTCACTTATACAGAGAAGCATTCAATCTGTAAGTGTTGCTTGAAGCTAAAGACTCACTTATACAGAGAAGCATTCAATCTGTAACTGTTGCTTGAAGCTAAAGACTCACTTATACAGAGAAGCATTCAATCTGTAACTGTTGCTTGAAGTGTTTTCCTTGAACTGATGCGCTTTTGAGTAGCTTCTGTTGGATTCTAGCATTCTAAACCCTGTTGGTAATTACTTATTCCCAGTGGGTTGTTACTTATTCATAGCAAGTCAGGGCTTATCAGGTGAGGTATTACTTATTCCCAGTGGTTTATTATTTACTTCCATCAAGTCAACGTTTACCCTGTGGGTTAATACTTATTCCCAACAAGTCAGGAATTACCAGGTGAGATATTTCTTATTTCCGAATGGCTTATTACTTACTTCCAGCAAGTAAGGATTTATCAGCTGGGTTATTACTTATTTACTTTGGGTTATTATTTATTCCCAGCGAGTTATAATTTGGGTGGGGTTATAGAGTCATGGTGGTTTTAAACCTAACCAGGCGTTACATGGATCTGTCTAGTCATTACATACATCTGCCGAGTATTGCTGACGTGGTGGGCGAACCGGCTAAAGCGCCAGGTTAGTGATCCAGCGTGTTTGAGGTGACGGGATCGAGCCCACCTGTCACCGAGTGTAAAAACCTTGGAGTCAACTTTGTGTGCAGACTCTTTCAGTGTTGTCACAAGCCCTGGTGTACAGTACACAACCCTGTGCACTTGAAAGAACCCGCGA
This sequence comes from Haliotis rubra, assembly GCF_003918875.1. Lineage (NCBI taxonomy): Eukaryota > Metazoa > Mollusca > Gastropoda > Lepetellida > Haliotidae > Haliotis > Haliotis rubra. The sequence continues at coordinate 33,348 of NW_025765517.1, read as the reverse complement.
ATCTGTATGACCAGATGGTGGCCACATGAACACCTAGTTGCGGGTACAGCAACGTGCAGTTAACTTGGACAAAGTACTGTGACTATGTTTCTTAGCATACATGTATGTAGTAAGTTTATTACTAACCAGACGTATCATGTGTATACTTTGATAAGGATTACGCGACAGCTGAGTGGCTATCTGAGAGTGGCACAACGTACCGAGCGAGTCGTTACTTACCAAAAGCCACGGCAACTCCGATGGGAAAGGCTAAGACAGTTTTCAGTGTCCGGTGTTGGTCAGGTGACGACCGTAACAACAGTTTGAGAAGCCCAAACAGCTTTCTGCAGGAACCACATCGTTCTGATTTACCTGGGGATGATATGCACATGCGCAGTTAATATTCTCTTCCTCTGAGGCGTAGATAAATGAATGAACCAATTACAGGGTAAATTGTGGCTGCATGAACCAGTGTTCCTTCAGAATCGATTACTCACCGACACTCCTTTCACAAAATACATATAGTCATCTTCCGTCAGAATAACTACTGACGCACCAGCCCTACCACGCCTTGAAGCTTTGAACAAAGTCCTGCCTAAGACGCAATGGAACGTGATGACGGGCACGGCGAGATGACGTAACGCAATGGAACGTGTGGGGACGGCGAGATGACGAGCACGTGACGCCTGAGACGTAATGAAATGGACGGGCACGACGAGATGACGAGCGCGTGACGCCTGAGACGTAACGCAATGAAATGGACGGGCACGGCGAGATGACGAGCACGTGACGCCTGAGACGTAACGCAATGGAATGGACGGGCACGGTGAAATGACGAGCATGTGACGCCTGAGATGTAACGCAATGAAATGGACGGGCACGGCGAGATGACAGACACCTACTACGGGTGTCCGTCGTGGTGACACACGACTATTTACGTTTCAACCGAGACATGGTGAGCAATGGGCTACATAAGCGCAGATGAGACAAGGCGTAACTGAAATCGCAATACGCACTAATGTTGGGTATTCACTTCGTTGGGACATTCTGTGACCATTCTGAAGGGAACGGGATCGTGGGAATCATATTCTAAAAAAACAAAGTAACGTTGCTTCATTAACCCCCTGAGAGCCACAGGGACATATATGTCCTTCTTCTTCAACCCTCCATTTGAAGTTCAATAAAAATCAAAATATCCCACGCACACAAATACACTTCACAGTTTCGAATTCTGCGGTAAATCTCCTGTTTCGTGATACCATCTACTTGTATTTGGAACGAAGCTCAAGTGCTGAAAATGACCTTTCAAAATTGGCTTCGTCGAAAATGTCGCCATTTTTGACACAGTACGAAATCGCGATTCATAGCGTTATTTGTTGTATGATTTGAAATGTGAAAATCGGATAATTACTGGATTTTAAAAAATATTTTTTAGAAAATAAAATATTAATGACCACTGATATCACTTTTTCGTGATATCACTAATGATAATTCTGAAACGTTGCCAATGAACCTAGAATCGGTTGGGATGTTTTCGAAATACACCTACACGAACGCCGAAGTGTGCTTTCCGCCATATTGGATAGTGTTTACAAAATCACGTTTCGCAAAGGCAGGTATTGAGACGCCAATGTGCATCACGTATATTTCATATTCAGCTTCGAAAAATGCAATAAATTCCCCATACATTTAGAATCAAATTGCAACTGGCCTTTGTCACCAATACCAACTGTCTAGATAAACTGAGACGAAACATAATGGGTGTGAAAACGAACGCTGTACTCGCTTGGGAGAGCTGTCTAAGGCGCCAGGGCCCCGTTTTACGGGGCTCTCGTAAGCCTAAGATCTCGTAACTTTTCTCGTAGCATTCGTGCCTCCTATGTTACAGTATAGGAGGCACGAATGCTACGAGAAAAGTTACGAGATCTTAGGCTTACGAGAGCCCCGTGAAACGGGGTCCAGGCTAGTAATCCAGCGAGCCTGGAGGTGCCGGGATCGAGCCCACCTGTGACCGGGTTTAAAAACCTTGGAGTCAACTTTGTGTGCAGACACTTTCAGTGTTGTCACAACCCCTAGTGTACAGAAAACAACCCTGTGCACTTAAAAGAACCCACGAATCCGTTGGTATAGACCTTTCCACGGAGCAGTGCTTCGTGCCACTCTCAGTTATCCCCCTTTGTGGTGGCGCTAGTGTCGTCCGCCATTAAGCGGCTGCAAATTGACATTGACGTTTTACGTCTGGCAACTTGCTTGTTTTTTTCGAAAATATGTCTCGGGACAGAGGTAGGCCTTATGAACGTGGATCAGGGAGAATTTGTGCTATGAAAGACTGTACAAATAGCCAGAGAAATCTACGTATATGGAAGGAATTGCCCTGTACAGTACATAAACTGCCACGGAAGGACTGCCCTTGTTTGTTTCCCTATCATCTCCATAGGTTTCCTGTGAATGAAGATCGTCGTCGTGTTTGGGTGTCACGTGTTAATCGGAAGGATTTTCACCCATCTGATAGCAGTGTGGTATGTATTTATCAAGATAATTAGTGGCACAATAGTTTATCCCATCTGATAACTAGAGATAATGAAACGTTAGATATTTTGTTATTCATGTAGGGCCTACAGTGCTGTACCCCGTTTCACAAAGCTCTCGTAAGCTAAAGATCTCGTAGCATTCGTACCTCCTATGTTACAGTATAGGAGGTACGAATGCACTGTAGGGTAAAGCTATGCAACAAAGGGTTGAACGACAATTTTTACTAGTAAAATATTCCAACATTTTAAAACCTTATGTGCTACAAATCATTATTCTAGAGACATTTGTATTGTAGAAACTTACTGACATCTTGCAATATGCCCAAAAATATTGAGAGGAAACATTCTATTTATCATTATTTACTAAATATATCTTTCCTTAAAATTAGTTAATAATAACATTACTGGATTAATTTATTATGTAATTTATTATTGCTTAATTACTTTACCCTCCGTGTATCGTTTGTGTACACATAGTACAGGGATGTAAAGAATTTCTTTATTTAACGGCTCTAGTATTTAACAGGAGTGAAAAAAATAAATGTTGAAAATGTGATAACCCATTGTAGTTACTGGAGTGACATTGGCTAAATAGAAATGTACTTATTTTATTTTTATAACTCTTTTTCAGATATGCTCAATTCATTTTTTGGATGGCCATCCAAGCAAACAAAATCCTGATCCAGTCTTAAATTTGGGATATCAAAGAAAGGTTAGTGTACTTTTAGTTTAATGTAATGTACAATATAGTCCTACTAGTGATGTATTAAACGTAAAGTTATTTTGACAATTATGTTATAAACTATTTATTACTGTTCATTGATGTAAATGTATAATAGCCTGTTATACTTTAACTTTCCACTCTCCAGGTGACACAAGGAAGAAGGACCATTTTCCGATACCCTCTCTCTGATGTTTCTCGGACCCCAAGGAGCAATCAACTGACTGAGGAGTGCCATGCTGAAGCTGAACTGACAGATCAACCTGTATCTCAAGCTGAAGAGAAGGAAAAGGAGAATGATGACTCCAGACCAAGTGATTGTGACTGTTGTAAACAGAAGTCTTGTTTTTGTCTTCACAGACCTATGATAAAAGTTCCAAACAGAACTGTAGGAGTACAGGTTCATTTTAACAAGTCAGTAGATCACCATTATGCAACCCAGCACTACACGACCAAAACAAAGAATGTCTCTGTTCAGGTTAATTTTCCTGCCTTTTCTGCAGACAGTATTAAGACTGACACTGATTCTGTGTTTTACACTGGACTTACTCTACAAGTGTTTCTGTCAATAATAACTTATCTTACATCTGTACTGCGGTCAAACATTAAGATGCCACTCTCAGATCAAACACTACTCACACTTATGAGACTTAGGCTTGGAATTCAGTTTCATGATCTCGGGAGAAGATTTTCAATTTCCACGCAATTAGCAAGTAAAATTTTTGGAATTTGTATCTCAATTTTAGCCAGAAAGCTAAAGGATTGCATTGTTTGGCTCCCAAGAGATGTTATTCGATCTGCAATGCCAATGTCCTTTAAGACTACCTATCCACACACTACCTGCATTATTGGCTGTACAGAAATGTTCTTGCAACGTCCATTTTCATTGAAGGTTAGAGCTCAAACCTACAGTACATATAAAAGTCACAATACTGCTAAAATTCTTGTTGCGATTGCTCCCAATGGGTATATTATGTATGTTTCAAGATGCTATGGGGGTTGTGCAAGTGATGTGTATATCACCAAGAACTCGGGTTTTCTAAACTACTTGTTACCTGGTGATGAGGTAATGGCAGATAGAGGCTTTACAATAAGCAATGAACTTTATGCCAGAAGAGTGAAACTGAACATTCCTGCTTTTATGAAGGGTCGTAAACAACTGAGTGCTACAGAGTGTATAGAAACACGAAGAATTGCATCTGTAAGAATACATGTAGAAAGAGCAATTGCCAGGTTGAAGTCTTACAGAATATTGAATCAGGTTCTACCTCTTAATTCTGTTCAAAAGTTGGATAAGATAGTCAAAGTGTGTGCAGTCCTGTGTAACCTCAGACCAGAACTCATCAAGGACAAAGACTGAGTAGTCATGTATGTTTCAGACATCTAGTAGGCTGCTTAAGCTTATGAGATGTATGTGATTTTGCAATGTGATATTTCACCAACAAGAATGATAAATTATAAATACATATTCTCATTGAATTGATGTTTAAATCATTAAACTGAATGTTCACCTCACCTTGATTTTTGTTATCATTGCTGTTTTATGTTTAAATACCAACCTATAGATATTCAATGAAATCAAACTTGTAAATCACCTTAACCCTTTAGACTGCCATATGCATGGCACCATATATACAGTGATAGAAACTACCAGTGGCAGATGGCCACCACTTTTGTCTTTGGGCCACTGATATTTTGGAGAAAACAATAGCAGTTAGTGATCACCAAAAGTGTTTTTTATTTTTTACAGATACATCACCACTTGGGCCACTAGGAAAATCTCACAAGTTTCTGTAACTGTATATATGGTCCCATGATATGTGTGACAACAATATTCCTGCTTCAGGGGGTTAAACATTTCATCTTAAGTGTGAGTAATTACATGAGATATAAATACTGATCATGTTCATTAAAAACAAAAACACATATTCATTTCATACTGGTACATTGTATTTTATTATTCAACCTAAATATGTTAAACATTTATTTTAAGTTACTAGCGTGTTAAATAGTATTTGACTTGAACTGTAGTTTTCTTCATAGAATATCAGCAATTCATAATACACAACTTTGATTTTATTACTATTCATTTGAGTGTCAGTGAGTGAAGGAAATGTACACATTTACAGGTTATATACAAATTCTTTTCAAACATCAACAGTAAGTCAATAACATAGTAGATACATCACATCAATTAGATAGATAGCAATTTATTGACTCAGCTCTAACAAAACAACAAACTTCGCATAGCTGTGTAATTTATGTGTTGATGCTGTTACAGTGTTATTTACACTACTCATGCAACGGTGACACACAGAACTGCTTGTATTCCTCACTCAACACGAACCGACCTGCCTTGAAGTCATCAACCAACCGGACCAGCATATGTTTAAAATAAAACGCTCTTAATCTAGACAGTGTATTGTCAACAAAGCTGGAATCATATGCAACATCAAGCAGGACTCTGTCATGTTCTTCTGGTCTCCACATAAGAAATGTGCACTGATGTTTTCCTGTACAGAACATACACAACTGCACCTGAGTGAAATATCCATTTCTCCCTTTTGAGTAAAGAACTAGTTCACTCTCAATGTTTCGAACATCACCTTTTCCTGAGTCAATCATTGCATGCACAGATGTTGTAGGACATTTTATTTCTAATATTGCAGAATCTTCAATGATTCCATCAGGACTAGCAGACAGAAATGGTTCATGTGATGATATAACAGTTCCTGTACACATTACTTTCTTCCCAGAAATATCCTGATAATGTGCCCTTGCTATGGGTTCATGGGTCACTCCATAAGCAGTGTTGTCATTTCCCTTAAATCTCTCATACAGGTGATTGTTCAGGAATTTCTCAGGGTCGCCTCTACTTGTTTTAGGTATACTGTTGGCCTTGATGCTGGTATTCTTACTCGCCTGCTGTCTTTCCATAGCGGACTTGATGATGCACCCTGGTTTAATGTTAAATTACGTAATTCTTCTCTTTTGTACTCTGGAAGATTAACATACTAGTCATAAAATTCCTGGCAAACAGAACATTCCAATTTTGTGACAGTCTTGCTATAATCAATATCATGATATCCATGTCTGGATTCATCATTTGACGTTTCCTTGCAGATAGGATTTACATTTTCAGTGGCTGAAAATGTTTTATGGAGAAGTGTACCCTTCAGTTTCCAAAGAGAACAAAGTGGAGAATTATTTACATGCTCAGTAAAGTCTTCTGTGGTAACAAACTGCTTAAATCTGTAGGGCTTGCTTTTCGATGATGTAGACGTTTCTGCAGCTTGACTGGGATCATCAGATCTTTTTGGATGCTTGAAATTCATGGCCTTTAATTCACTGAGTAATTTATTGCTGTCAGTCCCTCGTCCCCATGTACAAGGTAAATCAGTACAAGATTTACCAGCATATCCATGTAACCAGGCTAGATGTACAGCATACATAATGGCTGCAACATGACTACATGACCTTCCATGACCAGCTGGGCAAGTGCAACATGCAGTTAATACAGTACCATCTTTCCTTGCAGCAATCCATGCATTGTAAGGAACTGTAGAGGCTCCTGGCTGAGAGGGTGACACACAGGCTTTAAGATAATGAACTTCATTTTCCACAATGCTTTGAATATCACCTAACCATCCATTCTGCACATAATTATATGCATATGTTGCTCGAAAAGCTTTCATTTCCTTGGAATCAAATGAGTGGGACTTAATGAGGTAGTCAATAATATCTTCATATCCTATCTGAGGCCAGTTTCCAGTATTATTGGTAACCCACTTGGCACTGCCTTCAGGTAGTGACTCTGTAACAGAAAGTACAATAATAACCATACCCACTCATCACATTTGACCTAGCCTCATTACAGATTGAGATAACTATCTGACCTAATTATATTTAACCAGCTGTTACTTCTAGTTACAAGAGAACGTCTTAATTTGTGTGAGATAAATAAGAAATATACTAGTACTTTTTAATAAAACAAATATGTAGATAAAAAAGTAGAAGGTATTTTTCACAAATTATTTGGTCAAGGTATAGTCAAAACGTAGTCATTTGTGAGCATTTAGTAAGAGATTACCGTGTGTAAATCTTGAAATTTATATAGCTAAATAATAAATTTTGACGATGGTTCTTGACATATCAAATCAAAATATAAACAAGACAACATTAGGGGAATATGTTTGGAAATATTTAAATGCCCTATACATATTTGAAAATACAGGCAAGTTCAAATTCAGAACACAGGCCTTATAAGATACAGGCGGCCTATAGTTTACATACAGTTTCACGTTAAATTCAACTTCGTTTAAAGGCCTTCAGTTTTCGTGCACAATACAATAGCCGAGTTACAACAAAATGCACATGATATTGACATTACTTGGTCATTTCTTTAAACTTTAGTACTTTAAATATATCTTACCTGCAATGTTTGTTTTAGACATGACATCAGAAATCCCTAAAACGAGATGTAATTGGACCTGTAAGTAGACGTTGTTTTTCGCGGCGTAAGCGTTGACTGGGCACCGTCTAGACTTGTTTGCAACGTCATAGATTGCCGCGGCGTTACAAATAGCACAGACCAGTTCATCGTTGCAGCCGCTTAATGGCTGCCACAAAATGGCGGCGCCCATGAAATAAGCCATGGAAAGGTCTATATGACCAGATGGTGGCCACATGAATACGTGCAAACACCTAGTTGCGGGTACAGCAACGTGCAGTAAAACTTGGACAAAGTACTGGGACTATGTGTCCCAGTCCACTCAGCTGTGAATGCGTACCTCGTAAGGATGGGAAAGCCACATTAACTAGGTGCTCCTAGTAGGCAGCAAAAGTTGTATGATCCCCAGGGAGTTGACATTGAAAATAGGATGTGTCGTTGTGATGGACATCCAATGATCTAGGGAAAACAAAGCGCCTTTGAGCAGTTGTACTGGATATCGGTGCTATACAAATCTTTGTTTGTATGTAAACAAAGACAAATTCCGATTTCACACTGCGTAGCATTTTCTGAAATTTTCATCCATCTATTCATTGCTTGCAATGGCTCAATACCTTTGGAATATGCATGGAAAGAGTATCGTAGCAAGAAGTAGTAAATTATAAATGGATACAATGCAATGATTTCATAATTGATAAGAAATTGTCAAAGTTTCTGTGCAGCGTGACGCCATGACTGACGCAAAATCACGCAGAACGAAAACGGTAATTATCAGCATTTTGGCTTCTTCTCTTACTTACAGTGAAAATGCTAAAAACATAACAATACACAGATAGTCAGAATCATTCTGATTACTTACATGTCATATTTCTGTACAAACGATCCCTGAATCAATGAAAGGGTCCTTGCAAAATCCTGTGTATCCTTGTCCGCAAAGCCGCCATTTTGTAAGAAATTGGTCATCGGTAGTGATGTCATACGTCAACATCGTTGTACATATTAGGCAATTTCTTTCAGGTAAGGTGGAGGTCGGTTAAACACAATCGCCCAATCCTTCCGATTACACTGTGAGTATTATGGTGTATATTTTGCGTATAGTTCAGATACTTTTTCATGAAACTGACTTCAGTATCTACATTTAACCTTGTCAAATATAATATCATACGTGCATATAGGGTTTACGGTGTTTTATTCTTTGAAAGTTTTTTATTGTATAGCCATAACTGCAATTACTTTAGTTCCTATGATGTACAATATTCAATGCATTTGGACTAATAGCAGTTTCACATGAACAGATTAATAAACGGCGAATTAATTCAACCTTATATATATAACTGATAATATTTAATGAAACTGATTTATATATGTTCTGAAATATGTATGCACACTTATTTAAAGAAATTGTCTTGTTTATTTCACCTTTTTATGGAAAATTAATGATGTATATTGATTGGCCAGGTGCGCGTTTGTCGGAAACGTTTTATGATTCACTATCGTTGTTTTCGATAATATAATCAATTCATATTCGATTTAAAAATATTGTGATGAGAGGATATCAAACTCTCACTGAATTTATATGAAAATTGTTTAAAAATATATAAACCATGTCATGTCTTAATTTGGACAAATCTTACATCCATATTCTAATATATAATACATACTAGTTCCATATATAAAAAGTTATCTTTTTACATCTTCCATTGCATACTTATGAAGAGAAATAGTTACATAATCGTAATCAAACAAAATTCTTATCCTAAACAAAATATTCGGGTGTTGTGAAATGTTATTTTTCATTTGCGTTAAATTGATCCCAAGCAGGTTCGCGTGTTGCTCACAATTAGACACACAGTCAAACTGTCTAATTGTTGATATATTCAACTATATGACGTCAACTAAAATGTTGCATTATTTTCAGCAATTTCATTACATTTGAAGATATGGCTAGTACTCTTGTAATAACGATGTAAAATTAGTCAAATTGCATCTACACAAACAGGAGAATATATGGGAATCTAAGAACTAACTTATATATCGGAAAGGGGCCATCCAAATCGATATTACGTGCTATCACATGTAGTACGTTGTCATCTTTTCTTATAAATTGTGAAACTACCAAAGCGCATCCGCTCACATTGGGGAACTTTGAATTGGGATAGTTTGGTTCACCGTGAACAAAAAATAACGAAAGTATGGCGTCCGTATCCACAACACGTTCTCAAATGTGATCTGAGTTACACTGATCTAGTGTTAAGCATAACGGAGTTATGTCCCCTTATCATTATACGTGTATGACCTATCTGTCGTCGTTTGACGTCATAGAACAAAATCCATTTTTGACATGTATTCCAAGTCATTTTTAATGTTGAGCGTATAACGTTATTTATCATACAATGGATAGTGTTCTCGGCAGGATAAAGCCAACGGATATATTCGGTATCCGTTGGGGTCATATACGGATATCGATGCAAATTAGAGAGGTCATATGCAAACTTCAGGGACTACTTTCACAGTGTAAACAAACATGGCGTCAAACGTCAGCGTGTCCGGATTGACGGCCGTGGTTACGGTACTGTCAGTGCTTTGATCCCAGAAAATTCATGCCTGGTTATGATAGATGGAATAGATTATAAAGCGAAGATAGAAATTCATAGGCTTACGAAGATACCAACATCAGTTCCCCGGCCGGGTCGGACTGTCAGTGTTAGCAAGAGAACGGCATAGGTGCACAATGTCACCGAACATTAAAGCGTATTTTGTTGTTCGAAAGGTTAATTGAAGGTTTCTGAAGGTTGCTGCATTAGGAATAAACACTATGTATTTAGCTCGCCAAGGCTCGCTAAATACAATGATTATTCCTAATGCAGGATATTAACCATCCCAAAACACACTCGCGTGATAACCTATATGTATGAGCACATAAACCCGATTCATATACACTTATGTCGATCAGATATCAGGCTGCATTTTCTTCGCTCACACTTTCCGTAAAGATGTCAGTCCAGATGCCAAATTAAAAAAATTGTAGCACAGTGCTTCTAAGGGTGCGCGATAAAAAGCGGAGAAAGTTACTGTTTTTTAACGCATATGAAAAATTTGGACAACATTAAGCAAGGTCTATTTCTCAAACTGAGTAGGTAGTTGCACTTATATTCATACCAACTGATAGGAAATTTAATATTCTACATCTCTGTGTAATTGTATAGCCGTACGTAGATACAGGACCAGCCGAGCGCAATTTTCGCACAACGTTCACTTTTCAAACATTGTGAAAATGTGCTCCTGAAAAAACACACTCGACATCCAGGGGGTTAAAAGGGTGTAAATGTAATGTCCTCATTTCAGACAAGAGTGCACAGCATCTCACGAAGTAGAAATGTATTCTATAGCTCGCGCTTTGCCTAAGTGGTTTCAGTAAGCAAAAATGAAAAAAAATACAAAATACATTTCTACTTCCGGGTCCCTAATTTTATGGAACATGTACTGTGTATACACATGGCAATATGTCATTATATAATGTGTTACCTTTGCTACTTCTAGGAGATGAAGTTGTCAACATCAAAGGTGTCTTTTCATCCACACCTGTATCTTCACTGTGTATTATCTCATGGTTTTCCACTCTGGGTCGAGACGACACATCGTTGCTTCCCGTACTCTTGCTATTACTGTCGCTCATCATTCTCTCCGAAACTATCGCTGTTTTAGTCAACAGTTTCTATCACGGAGAACATTCGATATATGAATTTATGACGTCATGCGCGATATTACGTCATAGTGGTTTAGTTTGGCGTCATAGAATGCATTGTGACGTCATGACGCTTTTTCTCACCCTCAGTAAGATGCGGGTAGCGCCACGCTGAGAGAGGACGAAGCCAACATCACTGCCACACGAATTTTCTTGACTGATTAGTCTTTGACTTGTTAATAATTCTCTCACCTTGCGTTGCATAAATCATGTTCTATCTAAATATAAAAAAGCAGATATAGTATTGTAACAGTGGATTAAATGGGTAAGTGATAGATGCCAATGAGTCTAATTGATGTACAAAAGGGAGGGTGGATGATAGTTTAATTGATACACAAAAGCAGGGATGACATACAAAATTTGCCAGGCTTTGGGTTGGTAAACCCCTTGATCTCTATTCATCTGTGGCCCCAATCTTTTAATGCTGATTGACTCTGAAATCTTGCGTCGTCGCCAATCATAGAAATTTGGTGTTATGATGGTTGTTGCTTGCCAGTCAAAGGAGTGTAATGGATTTTTCACAATGTGTTCAGAAACTTGCGATCTTATTTTAGCAGTCAGGTTTTGTGCTCAAAGGGCTATCTCTCCCCCATAGCTGCTGCAACAGTCACACGTTAGCTTGTAGGGGTCTTGAGTGGTGTTAGATGAATTACATCTTTCATTGGCACATCTATGCCGGCAGTTTTCTTGAGCAGTCGGCTGATCTGGCCTTGGAAGGGAATGGTTACTGTAACCGGGGATGGCTCAGGTTTGGGTTGGCGTTCTTCTTGCTGTTGGAGGGTCGATGCTAGGGTTCTGTCAACAACATGTTTGGTATAGCCGCTGAGGTTGATGAATGTGCTTCTTACTTGGTCTATTTCAGCTTGGAGATGGTCGGGGTCGAAGATGGATCTGGCTCGTCTGGTCAGGGGTGATACTATAGCGCGTTGGTTTGGTTTGGTGTATTCTCATGCAGATCACAATAATGACACAGAGAAAAAAATACCAATGTACAGATTTGTTTTTGGAACATACGTCGACCGGATTTCACATATTTGCTTATTTTCAACAGTAGTGCTTTATGCGTACAAGACATTAGGGATATAAATTTATCTAATGATGGATAATTGCAATAATAGTTTGGTAGAAATGAATTTCTTACTTTTCTTAAATATGGGCAGTATAACATGAAGTGACGTTCTCTCCTATTGTTTTCTTACATTATTTACATAATCTTTCTTCATTACTAGCATGCCATCTGATTTGTTTCTATTGGGAGTGTATGGTTACAAGGTTGGTCTGGATAGAGAGGTAATGAATATCCTGGTTCTGTAGACGGAGAAATTTCTGTAGACGGAGAAAGCTAATTTGTTAGGGGGGGGGGGGGTTGGCACGTCTAGGAACGGCAGTTTCTGTTGGTCTTCTATCTCCATCGTGAAGTGGATGCGCAGGTGCTGCTTGTTGAGATGGTCGAGGAGGAATGCAGGGTCGTGGTCGGGATCTAGGATGGTGAAGGTGTCATCCACCTTTCTGTACCAGCAGAGTGGTTGAAAAGGCAGTGTTCCCAGGGCTGTATCTCTGAAGTTGGCCATGAAGAGAATGGCCTCGTCAAGTAGAATCTTCGTGAACAGGTCTTAGTTAACCATAGTGTGAGTTAGGTTAGAGTCAGTTTTATGAGACTGCACTTTTGTAGTCTCATAAACCTAGTCCCAACACAGTACCCCAGTTTCTGATTGGGGAAAACGTTCGAATATACACTATTTAATCCGCTTCGCACTACCCCCATGCATAGTGTAAAGTAGACCTTTGCCCTGAATTATTATATTTAAAGTACGACGACGTTTGCGCCCGAGAGTTTTAACGTTATATTTGTCGCCGGATGTATTTCCCAATACACAGAGTATATCTTACTTCATTCCGCTTTGCTCATTTACGAGCGCTTCTTGTCTCACTCTTGCTATAGTTATAATACCAGTAGTATCTCGTGCATTACCTGTTCCGTGACATCTCGTGCATTACCTGTTGCGTGACGTAGGCATCTTCATGTTTGCCACTTCATGTCACGCCACGGCCGAGATGAGAGATGTCTGTTTTCTGTAATTTGCTCATGATATTCTACATTATATCAAGTGCAATATTATTTAGAATGCTGTAAATACCACATGATGTATGTAATTTGTGCAATGTTTAAATACGTGCAATCTTGATATCTGCGACTTCATGTCACGCCACTGCCGAGATGAGAGATGTCTGTTTTCTTTAATTTGCTCATAATATTCTACATTATATCAAGTGCAATATTATATAGAATACTGTAAATGCCACATTATGTATGTAATTTGTGCAATGTTATATGCAATCTTGATATCTGCGACTTCATGTCACGCCACTGCCGAGATGAGAGATGTCTGTTTTCTTTAATTTGCTCATGATATTCTACATAATATCAAGTGCAATATTATATAGAATACTGTAAATACCACATAATGTATGTAATTTGTGCAATGTTAAAATACGTGCAATCTTGATATCTGCGACTTCATGTCACGCCACTGCCGAGATGAGAGATGTCTGTTTTCTTTAATTTGCTCATGATATTCTACATAATATCAAGTGCAATATTATATAGAATACTGTAAATACCACATAATGTATGTAATTTGTGCAATGTTAAAATACGTGCAATCTTGATATCTGCGACTTCATGTCACGCCACGGCCGAGGTGAGTTGTTGCACCCCTCGGTCATACATCACCTTCGACTGATGTCCATATATATGTTACAGTTTACGGAATAAACAGATTTTAAAGAATTACGCCTCGGTCTGATTTATCTGCGGTCAGGACTCGTGACATAATAGTGCAGGGAAAAGGTACTTTATTACACTATACATGGGGGTAGAGCGAACTGTATTTCTTTTCTAAGATGCCATTTTGAATACACGCAAATATTAATCTAAACAAAGGGACGGTGTCGGTGATCTAAATTACCAATCCTTGTTCAGGGCTAACTGACGGGCTCTTCCAGAGACGTGTCTTCCCCCTGTGTTAAGATGTACGTTGCCATAAAACCAAGTGATAAACAGTTTGAAAACGACGTACGTTCGGGTATAATATTTTCTCTGTATTATTTAAGTTACGTCTGGGACAATAAGAACGTGGGACTTCTACTACCAACGTAAGTTTAGAACAGTAAACAGGATGACGTTGACTAGTCACGCGACATTCCACGGATGCATTGTGGGACTGTTGACATAGGCTTAGTCAGCCAACATTGCCGTGTCGCTGTTTAATTCTGATTCGAGCTGAGACATTTATCCTTCAGAAAAAGGTTAAACGTAATGTTTCCACCAGTTATGTTAGCCGAGTGAAGCAGCTGCAAACCAGGAAACGTGGTATAACGGGGTAGTTTGCTGCTGGAGGCTGCACGTGGAGATACAACTGACATGCATCGTTACCAAGGGTACGTCTTATAACGAGGGGGCAGACGAGAATGGCGTAGTGACGTCAATACAATTTGACGTAATGCACAAAAGTGGACTTTATTGCCTGATAAAGTACTGTCGGTGACTTTGATCCAGTAGAGAAGCAATTTGCTACTTGCATAAAATCCTTGGAGTGCATCACTGTGAAATTAACATGAATTGCATCATAGTTCTGACGTGTGTTCGTACAGCCCGCCGTCATATAGTTGGAATGTTATTGATCATAGTTGGGACGTGTGTACGTACAGTCCGCTGTCATATAGTTGGAAAGTTGTTCATCATAGTTGGGACGTGTGTACGTACAGTACGCCGTCATATAGTTGGAATGTTGTTGATCATAGTTGGGACGTGTGTACGTACAGTCCGCTGTCATATAGTTGGGAAGTTGTTGATCCTAGTTCGGACGTGTGTACCTACAGTCCGCCATCAAAATGTTAGAATGTTCTTGATCATAGTTGGGACGTGTGTACCTACAGCCCGCCGTCATATAGTTGGAATTGTTAATGATCATATTTGGGACGTGTGTACGTACAGCCCGCCATCATATAGTGGGAATGTTATTGATCCTAGTTGGGACGTGTGTACGTACAGTACGCCGTCATATAGTTGGAATGTTGTTGATCCTAGTTGGGACGTGTGTAACTACAACCCGCCGTCATATAGTTGGAAGGCTATTGATCATAGTTGGAACGTGTGTACCTACAGTCCGCCGTCATATAGTTAGAATGTTCTTGATCATAGTTGGGACGTGTGTACCTACAGCCCGCCGTCATATAGTTGGAATGCTAATGATCATAGTTTGCACGTGTGTACCTACAGTCCGCCATCAAATAGTGGGAATGTTATTGATCCTAGTTCGGACGTGTGTACGTACAGTACGCCGTCATATAGTTGGAATGTTGTTGATCCTAGTTGGGACGTGTGTAACTACAACCCGCCGTCATATAGTTGGAAGGCTATTGATCATAGTTGGAACATGTGTACCTACAGTCCGCCCTCATATAGTTGGAATGTTCTTGACCATAGTTGGGACGTGTGTACCTACAGCCCGCCATCAAATAGTTGGAATGTTATTGATCAAAGTTGGGACGTGTGTACGTACAGTCCGCTGTCATATAGTTGGAAAGTTGTTGATCCTAGTTTGGACGTGTGTACCTACAGTCCGCCGTCATATAGTTAGAATGTTCTTGATCATAGTAGGGACGTGTGTACCTACAGCCCGCCGTCATATAGTTGGAATTGTTAATGATCATATTTGGGACGTGTGTACGTACAGCCCGCCATCATATAGTGGGAATGTTATTGATCCTAGTTCGGACGTGTGTACGTACAGTACGCCGTCATATAGTTGGAATGTTGTTGATCCTAGTTGGGACGTGTGTAACTACAACCCGCCGTAATATAGTTGGAAGGCTATTGATCATAGTTGGAACGTGTGTACCTACAGTTCGCTGTCATATAGTTAGAATGTTCTTGATCATAGTTGGGACGTGTGTACCTACAGCCCGCCGTCATATAGTTGGAATGCTAATGATCATAGTTTGCACGTGTGTACCTACAGTCCGCTATCAAATAGTGGGAATGTTATTGATCCTAGTTGGGACGTGTGTACGTACAGTATGCCGTCATATAGTTGGAATGTTGTTGATCCTAGTTGGGACGTGTGTAACTACAACCCGCCGTCATATAGTTGGAAGACTATTGATCATAGTTTGCACGTGTGAACCTACAGTCCGTTGTCATATAGTTAGAATGTTCTTGATCATAGTTGGGACGTGTGTACCTACAGCCCGCCGTCATATAGTTGGAATGCTAATGATCATATTTGGGACGTGTGTACGTACAGCCCGCCATCAAATAGTGGGAATGTTATTGATCCTAGTTGGGACGTGTGTAACTACAACCCGCCGTCATATAGTTGGAAGGCTATTGATCATAGTTGACATGTGTACCTACAGTCCGCCCTCATATAGTTGGAATGTTCTTGACCATAGTTGGGACGTGTGTACCTACAGCCCGCCATCAAATAGTTGGAATGTTATTGATCCTAGTTGGGACGTGTGTACGTACAATACGCCGTCATATAGTTGGAATGTTTTTGATCAAAGTTGGGACGTGTGTACTTAGAGTCCGCCGTCATATAGTTTGAATGTTATTGATCATAGTTGGGTTGTGTGTTCGTACAGCCTACCGTCATATAGTTGGAATGTTATTCATCATAATTGGAACGTACGGTCCGCCATCAAATAGTTAGAATGTTATTGATCCTAGATCGAACGTGTGTACCTACAGTCCGCCGTCATATAGTTAGAATGTTCTTGATCATAGTTGGGACTCGTGTACCTACAGCCCGCCGTCATATAGTTAGAATCTTTTGGATCATAGTTTGCACGTGTGTACCTACAGTCCGTTGTCATGTAGTTGGAATGTTATTGATCATATTTGGGACGTGTGTACCTACAGTCCACCGTCATATAGTTGGAATACTATTGATCATTTTTCGGACGTGTGTACCTACAGCCCGCCATCAAAGCGTTGGAATGTTACTGATCCTAGTTGGGACGTGTGTACGTACTGTCCGCCGTCATATAGTTGGATCATAGTTGGGACGTGTGTACGTACAGTCCGCTGTCATATAGTTCAAATGTTATTGATCATAGTTGGGTTTTGTGTTCGTACAGCCCGCCGTCATATATTTGGAATGTTATTGATGATAATTGGGACGTGTGTACGTACAGCCGCCATCAAATAGTTGGAATGTTATTGATCCTAGTTCGGACGTTTGTACCTACAGCCCGCCATCAAATAGTTAGAATGTTTTTGATCATAGTTCGGCGTGTGTACCAACAGTCCGTCGTCATGTAGTTGAAATGTTATTGATCGTAGTTGGGACGTGTATACGTACAGTCCGCCTTCATATAGCTGGAATGTTATTGATCCTAGTTTAGACGTGTGTACCTACAGTCCTCCGTCATATAATTGGAATGTTATTGATCATAGTTTTGACGTGTGTACGTACAGCCCGCCATCAAATAGCGGGAATGTTATTGATCCTAGTTCGGACGTGTGTACGTACAATACGCCGTCATATAGTTGGAATGTTATTGATCCTAGTTGGGACGTGTGTACTTAGAGTCCGCCGCCATATAGTTGGAATGTTATCGATCCTAGTTGGGACGTGTGTACGTACTGTCCGCCCTCATATAGTTGGAATGCTATTGATCAGAGTTGGGACGTGTGTACGTACAGTCCGCAGTCATATAGTTAGAATGTTATTGATCAAAGTTGGGACGTGTGTTGTACAGCCCACCATCAAATAGTTAGAATGTTATTGATCCTAGATCGGACGTGTGTACCTACAGTCCGCCGTCATATAGTTAGAATGTTCTTGATCATAGTTGGGACGCGTGTACCTACAGCCCGCCGTCATATAGTTAGAATCTTTTGGATCATAGTTTGCACGTGTGTACCTACAGTCCGTTGTCATGTACTTGGAATGTTATCTATCATATTTGGGACGTGTGTACCTACAGTCCGTTGTCATATAGTTGGAATGTTATTTATAATATTTGGGACGTGTGTACCTACAGCTCGCCGTCATATAGTTGGAATACTATTGATCATATTTCGGACGTGTGTACCTACAGCCCGCCATCAAAGCGTTGGAATGTTACTGATCCTAGTTGGGACGTGAGTACGTACTGTCCGCCCTCATATAGTTCAAATGTTATTGATCATAGTTCGGTTATGTGTTCGTACAGCCCGCCGTGATATATTTGGAATGTTATTGATCATAATTGGGACGTGTGTACTTACAGCCGCCATCAAATAGTTGGAATGTTATTGATCCTAGTTCGGACGTGTGTACCTACAGTACGCCGTCATATAGTTGAAATGTTATCGATCCTAGTTGGGACGTGTGTACCTACAGCCCACCATCAAATAGTAAGAATGTTTTTGATCATAGTTCGGCATGTGTACTTAGAGTCCACCGTCATATAGTTGGAATGCTATTGATCATAGTTGGAACTTGTGTACCTACAACCCGCCGTCATATAGTTAGAATCTTTTGGATCATAGTTTGCACGTGTGTACCTACAGTCCGTTGTCATGTCGTTGGAATGTTATCGATCATAGTTGGGACGTGTGTACGTACAGCCCGCCATCAAATATTTAGGATGTTATTGATCCTAGATCGGACGTGTGTACCTGCAGTCCACCGTCATATAGTTAGAATGTTCTTGATCATAGTTGGGACGCGTGTACCTACAGCCCACCGTCATATAGTTAGAATCTTTTGGATCATAGTTTGCACGTGTGTACCTACAGTCCGTTGTCATGTTGTTCGAATGTTATTTATCATATTTGGGACGTGTGTACCTACAGCCCGCCATCAAAGCGTTGGAATGTTACTGATCCTAGTTGGGACGTGTGTACGTACAATACGCCGTCATATAGTTGGAATGTTTTTGATCAAAGTTGGGACGTGTGTACTTAGAGTCCGTCGTCATATAGTTGGAATGTTGTTGATCATAGTTGGGACGTGTGTAACTACAACCCACCGTCATATAGTTGGAAGGTTATTGATCATAGTTGGGTTGTGTGTTCGTACAGCCTACCGTCATATAGTTGGAATGTTATTCATCATAATTGGAACGTACGTACGTACAGTCCGCCATCAAATAGTTAGAATGTTATTGATCCTAGATCGGACGTGTGTACGTACAGTCCGCCGTCATATAGTTAGAATGTTCTTGATCATAGTTGGGACGCGTGTACCTACAACCCGCCGTCATATAGTTAGAATCTTTTGGATCATAGTTTGCACGTGTGTACCTACAGTCCGTTGTCATGTAGTTGGAATGTTATTTATCATATTTGGGACGTGTGTACCTACAGCCCGCCGTCATATAGTTGGAATGTTTTTTTTCATATTTGGGACGTGTGTACCTACAGCTCGCTGTCATATAGTTGGAATGTTATCGATCCTAGTTGGGACGTGTGTACGTACTGTCCGCCCTCATATAGCTGGAATGCTATTGATCCTAGTTGGGACGTGTGTACGTACTGTCCGCCGTCATATAGTTGGAATGTTGTTGATCATAGTTGGGACGTGTGTACGTACAGTCCGCTGTCATATAGTTCAAATGTTATTGATCATAGTTGGGTTTTGTGTTCGTACAGCCCGCCGTCATATATTTGGAATGTTGTTGATCACAATTGGGACGTGTGTACGTACAGCCGCCATCAAATAGTTGGAATGTTATTGATCCTAGTTCGGACGTGTGTACCTACAGCCCGCCATCAAATAGTAAGAATGTTTTTGATCATAGTTCGGCGTGTGTACCAACAGTCCCTCGTCATATAGTTGAAATGTTACTGATCGTAGTTGGGACGTGTATACGTACAGTCCGCCTTCATATAGTTGGACTGTTGTTGATCATAGTTTGGACGTGTGTACCTACAGTCCTCCGTCATATAATTGGAATGTTATTGATCATAGTTTTGACGTGTGTACGCACAGCCCGCCATCAAATAGTAAGAATGTTTTTGATAATAGTTCGGCGTGTGTACGTACAGTCCGCCGTGATATAGTTGGAATGCTATTGATCATAGTTGGAACTTGTGTACCTACAGCCCGCCGTCATATAGCTAGAATCGTTTGGATCATAGTTTGCACGTGTGTACCTACAGTCCGTTTTCATGTAGTTGAAATGTTATTGATCATAGTTGGGACGTGTGTACCTACAGTCCGCCGTCATATAGTTAGAATGTTTTTCATCATAGTTCGGACGTGTGTACCTATTGGTAACATTCTTGGCTGTTTAGTGGTGGCGGTGTACTCTATTGCTTAGATTCTTTGTTGTTTAGCGGTGGCAGTGCACTCTATTGGTAACATTCTTGGCTGTTTAGTGGTGGCTGTGTACTCTATTGCTTAGATTTTTGGTTTTTAATCGTGGCGGTGTACTCTATCTATAAGATTATTTGTTGTTTAGTGATGGCTGTGTACTCTATCTGGAAATTTCGTTGTTTAACGATGGCGGTGTACTATATTGGTTAGATTTTTTGTTGTTTAGTGGTGGCTAGGTACTCTATTGGTAAGATTCTTTGTTGTTATGTGGTGGCTGTGTACTCTATTTGTAAGATTCTTTGTTGTTTACTGTAGCTGGGTTAGAGTATTGGTAAGATTCATTGTTCTTTAGTGGTGGCTGTGTACTCTATTCGTAAGATTCTTTGTTGTTTAGTGGTGGCTGTGTACACTTTAGGTAAGATTCTTTGTTGTTTAGTGGTGGCTGTGTACTCTATTTGTAAGATTCCTTGTTGTTTACTGTACCTAGGTTACAGTATTGGTGAGATTCTTTGTTATTTAGTGGTGGCTGTGTACTTTATTGGTAAGTCTTGGTGTTTTTTCATGGTGTCTGAACACCCTATTGGTATGATGCTTGGTTAACTAGTGGTGGCTGTGTACTCTATTGGTAAGTTTCTTTGATGTTTTGTGGTGGCTATTTACTTTATTGTTACGATTCTTTCTTGTTTAGTTGTGTCTGTGTACTCTTTTGTTAAGATTCCTTATTTAGTCTCACTGTGTACTCTATTGCTTAGATTCTTTGTTGTTTAGTGGTGGCGGTGCACTCTATTGGTAAGATTCTTGGCTGTTTAGTCGTGGCTGTGTTCTCTATTGCTTAGATTTTTTGCTTTTTAGTGGTGGTTGTGTACTCTTTTGGTAAGATTCATTGTTGTTTAGTGGTAGCTGTGTATTGTGTTTGTTACATTCTTTGTTGTTTAGTGGTGGCGGTGTAATCTATTGGAAAGATTCTTTCTTGTTTATTGGAGCGGTGTATCCTATTTGGAAGATTCGTTGTTGTTTAGCAGTGGTTGTGTACTCAATTGGTAAGATTCTTGGTTAATGAGTGGTGGCTGTGTACTCTATTGGTAAGATTCTTTGTTGTTTAGCTGTGTCTGTGTACTGTTTTGTTAAGATTCGTTATTTAGTCTCACTGTGTACTCTGTTGCTTAGATTCTTTGTTGTTTAGCGGTGGCGGTGCACTCTATTGGAAAGATTCTTAGCTGTTTAGTGGTGGCTGTGTACTCTATTGCTTAGATTTTTGGTTTTTAATCGTGGCGGTGTACTCTATCTGTAAGATTCTTTGTTGTTTAGTGATGGCTGTGTACTCTATCTGGAAATTTCGCTGTTTAACGATGGCGGTGTACTATATTGGTTAGATTTTTTGTTGTTTAGTGGTGCCTGGGTACGCTATTGGTAAGATTCTTTGTTGTTATGTGGTGGCTGTGTACTCTATTTGTAAGATTCTTTGTTGTTTACTGTAGCTAGGTTACAGTATTGGTGAGATTATTTGTTGTTTAGTTGTGGCTGTGTACTCTATTTGTAAGATTTTTTGTTGTTTAGTGGTGACTGTGTATTCTATTTGTAAGATTCTTTGTTGTTTAATGTAGCTGGTTTAGAGTATTAGTAAGATTAATTGTTCTTTAGTGGTGGCTGTGTACTCTATTCGTAAGATTCTTTGTTGTTTAGTGGTGGCTGTGTACACTATTTGTAAGATTCTTTGTTGTTTACTGTAGCTAGGTTACAGTATTGGCGAGATTGTTTGTTCTTTAGTGGTGGCTGTGTACTCTATTTGTAAGATTTTTTGTTGTTAAGTGGTGACTGTGTACTCTATTTGTAAGATTCTTTGTTGTTTACTGCACCTAGGTTACAGTATTGGTGAGATTCTTTGTTGTTTAGTGGTGGCTGTGTACGCTATTTGTAATATTCTTTGTTGTTTAGTGGTGGCTGTGTACTCTATTTGTAAGATTCTTTGTTGTTTACTGTAGCTGGGTTACAGCATTGGTAAGATTCATTGTTATTTAGTGGTGGCTGTGTACTCTATTTGTTAAATTGTTTGTTTTTAGTGGTGGCTGTGTACACTTTTAGGTAAGATTCTTTGTTGTTATGTGGTGGCTGTGTACTCTATTTGTAAGATTCTTTGTTGTTTAGTGTAGCTGGGTTACAGTATTGGTAAGATTCATTGTTCTTTAGTGGTGGCTGTGTACTCTATTTGTAAGATTCTTTGTTGTTTAGTGGTGGCTGTGTACTCTATTTGTAAGATTCTTTGTTGTTTACTGTACCTAGGTTACAGTATTGGTGAGATTGTTTGTTGTTTAGTTGTGGCTGTGTACTCTATTTGGAAGATGTTTTGTTGTTTACTGGTGACTGTGTACTCTATTTGTAAGATTCTTTGTTGTTTACTGTAGCTAGGTTACAGTATTGGTAAGATTCTTTGTTGTTTAGTGGTGGATGTGTACTCTATTTGTAAGATTCTTTGTTGTTTAGTTGTGGTTGTGTACTCTATTTGTAAGATTCTTTGTTGTTTACTGTAGCTGGGTTACAGTATTGGTAAGATTCATTGTTATTTAGTGGTGGCTGTGTACTCTATTTGTTACATTTGATTGTGTTTCAGTGGTGGCTGTGTACACTTTAGGTAAGATTCTTTGTTGTTATGTGGTGGCTGTGTACTCTATTTGTAAGATTCTTTGTTGTTTAGTGTAGCTGGGTTACAGTATTGGTGAGATTCTTTGTTGTTTAGTTGTGGCTGTGTACTCTATTTGGAAGAGTTTTTGTTGTTTAGTGGTGACTGTGTACTCTATTTGTAAGATTCTTTGTTGTTTACTGTACCTGGGTTAGAGTATTGGTAAGATTCATTGTTCTTTATTGGTGGCTGTGTACTCTATTCGTAAGATTCTTTGTTGTTTAGTGGTGGCTGTGTACTCTATTTGTAAGATTCTTTGTTGTTTAGTGTAGCTGGGTTACAGTATTGGTAAGATTCATTGTTGTTTAGTGGTGGCTGTGTACTCTATTTGTAAGATTCTTTGTTGTTTAGTGGTGGCTGTGTACTCTATTTGTAACATTCTTTGTTGTTTACTGCACCTAGGTTACAGTATTGGTGAGATTCTTTGTTGTTTAGTGGTGACTGTGTACTCTATTTGTAAGATTCTTTGTTGTTTACTGTACCTGGGTTAGAGTATTGGTAAGATTCATTGTTCTTTATTGGTGGCTGTGTACTCTTTTGTTAAGATTCTTTGTTGTTTAGTGGTGGCTGTGTACTCTATTTGTAAGATTCTTTGTTGTTTAGTGTAGCTGGGTTACAGTATTGGTAAGATTCATTGTTCTTTAGTGGTGGCTGTGTACTCTATTTGTAAGATTCTTTGTTGTTTAGTGGTGGCTGTGTACTCTATTTGTAACATTCTTTGTTGTTTACTGCACCTAGGTTACAGTATTGGTGAGATTCTTTGTTGTTTAGTGGTGGCTGTGTAATCTATTGGAAAGATTCTTTCTTGTTTATTGGAGCGGTGTATCCTATTTGGAAGATTCGTTGTTGTTTAGCAGTGGTTGTGTACTCAATTGGTAAGATTCTTGGTTAATGAGTGGTGGCTGTGTACTCTATTGGTAAGATTCTTTGTTGTTTAGCTGTGTCTGTGTACTGTTTTGTTAAGATTCGTTATTTAGTCTCACTGTGTACTCTGTTGCTTAGATTCTTTGTTGTTTAGTGGTGGCGGTGTACTCTATTGCTTAGATTCTTTGTTGTTTAGCGGTGGCGGTGCACTCTATTGGTAAGATTCTTGGCTGTTTAGTGGTGGCTGTGTACTCTATTGCTTAGATTTTTGGTTTTTAATCGTGGCGGTGTACTCTATCTATAAGATTCTTTGTTGTTTAGTGATGGCTGTGTACTCTATCTGGAAATTTCGTTGTTTAACGATGGCGGTGTATTATATTGGTTAGATTTTTTGTTGTTTAGTGGTGGCTAGATACTCTATTGGTAAGATTTTTTGTTGTTATGTGGTGACTGTGTACACTATTTGTAAGATTCTTTGTTGTTTACTGTAGCTAGGTTTCAGTATTTGTGAGATTCTTTGTTGTTTAGTGGTAACTGTGTATTATATTGGTAAGATACTTTGTTCTTTAGTGGTGGCTGTGTACTTTATTGGTAAGTCTTGGTGTTTTTTCATGGTGTCTGAACACTCTATTGGTATGATGCTTGGTTAACTAGTGGTGGCTGTGTACTCTATTGGTAAGTTTCTTTGATGTTTTTTGGTGGCTATTTACTTTATTGTTACGATTCTTTCTTGTTTAGTTGTGTCTGTGTACTCTTTTGTTAAGATTCCTTATTTAGTCTCACTGTGTACTCATTGCTTAGATTCTTTGTTGTTTAGTGGTGGCGGTGCACTCTATTGGTAAGATTCTTGGCTGTTTAGTCGTGGCTGTGTTCTCTCTATTGCTTAGATTTTTTTTCTTTTTAGTGGTGGTTGTGTACTCTTTTGGTAAGATTCATTGTTGTGTATTGGTAGCTGTGTATTGTGTTTGTTACATTCTTTGTTGTTTAGTGGTATGGTGTAATCTATTGGAAAGATTCTTTCTTGTTTATTGGAGCGGTGTATCCTATTTGGAAGATTCGTTGTTGTTTAGCAGTGGTTGTGTACTCAATTGGTAAGATTCTTGGTTAATGAGTGGTGGCTGTGTACTCTATTGGTAAGATTCTTTGTTGTTTAGCTGTGTCTGTGTACTGTTTTGTTAAGATTCGTTATTTAGTCTCACTGTGTACTCTGTTGCTTAGATTCTTTGTTGTTTAGTGGTGGCGGTGTACTCTATTGCTTAGATTCTTTGTTGTTTAGCGGTGGCAGTGCACTCTATTGGTAACATTCTTGGCTGTTTAGTGGTGGCTGTGTACTCTATTGCTTAGATTTTTGGTTTTTAATCGTGGCGGTGTACTCTATCTATAAGATTATTTGTTGTTTAGTGATGGCTGTGTACTCTATCTGGAAATTTCGTTGTTTAACGATGGCGGTGTACTATATTGGTTAGATTTTTTGTTGTTTAGTGGTGGCTAGGTACTCTATTGGTAAGATTCCTTGTTGTTATGTGGTGGCTGTGTACTCTATTTGTAAGATTCTTTGTTGTTTACTGTAGCTGGGTTAGAGTATTGGTAAGATGCATTGTTCTTTAGTGGTGGCTGTGTACTCTATTCGTAAGATTCTTTGTTGTTTAGTGGTGGCTGTGTACACTTTAGGTAAGATTCTTTGTTGTTATGTGGTGGCTGTGTACTCTATTTGTAAGATTCTTTGTTGTTTACTGTAGCTGAGTTACAGTATTGGTAAGATTCATTGTTCTTTATTGGTGGCTGTGTACTCTATTTGTAAGATTCTTTGTTGTTTAGTGGTGGCTGTGTACTCTATTTGTAAGATTCTTTGTTGTTTACTGTACCTAGGTTACAGTATTGGTGAGATTCTTTCTTGTTTAGTGGTGGCTGTGTACTCTATTTGTAAGTTTCTTTGTTGTTTAGTTGTGGCTGTGTACTCTATTTGTAAGATTCTTTGTTGTTTACTGTAGCTGGGTTACAGTATTGGTAAGATTCATTGTTATTTAGTGGTGGCTGTGTACTCTATTTGTTACATTGTTTGTTTTTTAGTGGTGGCTGTGTACACTTTAGGTAAGATTCTTTGTTGTTTAGTGGTGGCTGTGTATTCTATTTGTAAGATACTTTGTTGTTTAGTGGTGGCTGTGTACTCTATTTGTAAGATTCTTTGTTCTTTAGTTGGGGCTGTGTACTCTATTTGTTACATTCTTTGTTGTTTAGTGGTGGCTGTGTACACTTTAGGTAAGATTCCTTGTTGTTATGTGGTGGCTGTGTACTCTATTTGTAAGATTCGTTGTTGTTTAGTGGTGGATATGTACTGTATTGGTAAGATTCATTGTTCTTTAGTTGGGGCTGTGTACTCTATTTGTTACATTCTTTGTTGTTTAGTGGTGGCTGTGTATACTTTTGTTAAGATTCTTTGCTGTTATGAGGTGGCTGTGTACTCTGTTTGTAAGATTCTTTGTTGTTTACTGCAGCTAGGTTACAGTATTGGTGAGATTCTTTGTTGTTTAGTTGTGGCTGTGTACTCTATTTGTAAGATTCTTTCTTGTTATGTGGTGGCTGTGTACTCTATTTGTAAGATTCTTTGTTCTTTAGTTTCGGCTGTGTACTCTATTTGTAAGATTCTTTGTTGTTTACTGTAGCTGGGTTACAGTATTGGTAAGATTCATTGTTCTTTAGTGGTGGGTGTGTACTCTATTTGTAAGATTCTTTGTTGTTTAGTGGTGGCTGTGTACTCTATTCGTAAGATTCTTTGTTGTTTACTGTACCTAGGTTACAGTATTGGTGAGATTCTTTGTTATTTAGTGGTGGCTGTGTACTTTATTGGTAAGTCTTGGTGTTTTTTCATGGTGTCTGAACACTCTATTGGTATGATGCTTGGTTAACTAGTGGTGGCTGTGTACCTATTGGTAAGTTTCTTTGATGTTTTGTGGTAGCTGGCTGTGTACTCTTTATTGTTACGATTCTTTCTTGTTTAGTTGTGTCTGTGTACTCTTTTTGTTAAGATTCTTTATTTAGTCTCACACTGTGTACTCTATTGCTTAGATTCTTTGTTGTTTAGTGGTGGCGGTGCACTCTATTGGTAAGATTCTTGGCTGTTTAGTCGTGGCTGTGTTCTCTATTGCTTAGATTTTTTGCTTTTTATTGGTGGTTGTGTACTCTTTTGGTAAGATTCATTGTTGTTTAGTGGTAGCTGTGTATTGTGTTTGTTACATTCTTTGTTGTTTAGTGGTGGCGGTGTAATCTATTGGAAAGATTCTTTCTTGTTTATTGGAGCGGTGTATCCTATTTGGAAGATTCGTTGTTGTTTAGCAGTGGTTGTGTACTCAATTGGTAAGATTCTTGGTTAATGAGTGGCTGTGTACTATTGGTAAGATTCTTTGTTGTTTAGCCGTGTCTGTGTACTGTTTTGTTAAGATTCGTTATTTAGTCTCACTGTGTACTCTGTTGCTTAGATTCTTTGTTGTTTAGTGTGGTGGCGGTGTACCTATTGCTTAGATTCTTTGTTTTGTATAGCGGTGGCGGTGCACTCTATTGGTAAGATTCTTAGCCTTTAGTGGTGGCTGTGTACTCTATGCTTAGATTTTTGGTTTTTAATCGTGGCGGTGTACTCCCATCTGTAAGATTCTTTGTTGTTTAGTGATGGCTGTGTACCTCTCTATCTGGAAATTTCGCTGTTTAACGATGGCGTGTATTACTATATTGGTTAGATTTTTGTTGTTTAGTGGTGCCTGGGTACGCTATTGGTAAGATTCTTTGTTGTTATGTGGTGGCTGTGTACTCTATTTTGTAAGATTCTTTGTTGTTTACTGTAGCTATTTTACAGTATTGGTGAGATTCTTTGTTGTTTAGTTGTGGCTGTGTACTCTATTTGTAAGATTTTTTGTTGTTTAGTGGTGACTGTGTATTCTACTTGTAAGATTCTTTGTTGTTTAATGTAGCTGGGTTAGAGTATTAGTAAGATTAATTGTTCTTTAGTGGTGGCTGTGTACTCTATTCGTAAAGATTCTTTGTTGTTTAGTGGTGGCTGTGTACACTATTTGTAAGATTCTTTGTTGTTTACTGTAGCCAGGTTACAGTATTGGCGAGATTGTTTGTTCTTTTAGTGGTGGCTGTGTACTCTATTTGTAAGATTTTGTTGTTAAGTGGTGACTGTGTACTCTATTTTGTAAGATTCTTTGTTGTTTACTGCACCTAGGTTACAGTATTGG
Organism: Haliotis rubra; assembly: GCF_003918875.1. NCBI lineage: Eukaryota > Metazoa > Mollusca > Gastropoda > Lepetellida > Haliotidae > Haliotis > Haliotis rubra. The sequence continues at coordinate 4,835 of NW_025765517.1, read as the reverse complement.
TGAGATTCTTTGTTGTTTAGTGGTGGCTGTGTACTCTATTTGTAATATTCTTTGTTGTTTAGTGGTGGCTGTGTACCTCTATTTGTAAAGATTCTTTGTTGTTTACTGTAGCTGGGTTACAGTATTGGTAAGATTCATTGTTATTTAGTGGTGGCTGTGTACTCTATTTGTTAAATTGTTTGTCTTTTTAGTGGTGGCTGTGTACACTTTAGGTAAGATTCTTTGTTGTTATGTGGTGGCTGTGTACTCTATTTGTAAGATTCTTTGTTGTTTAGTGTAGCTGGGTTACAGTATTGGTAAGATTCATTGTTCTTTAGTGGTGGCTGTGTACTCTATTTGTAAGATTCTTTGTTGTTTAGTGGTGGCTGTGTACTCTATTTGTAAGATTCTTTGTTGTTTACTGTACCTAGGTTACAGTATTGGTGAGATTGTTTGTTGTTTAGTTGTGGCTGTGTACTCTATTTGGAAGATGTTTTGTTGTTTACTGGTGACTGTGTACTCTATTTGTAAGATTCTTTGTTGTTTACTGTAGCTAGGTTACAGTATTGGTAAGATTATTTGTTGTTTAGTGGTGGCTGTGTACTCTATTTGTAAGATTCTTTGTTGTTTAGTTGTGGCTGTGTACTCTATTTGTAAGATTCTTTGTTGTTTACTGTAGCTGGGTTACAGTATTGGTGAGATTCATTGTTCTTTAGTGGTGGCTGTGTACTCTATTTGTAAGATTCTTTGTTCTTTAGTGGTGGCTGTGTACTCTATTTGTAACATTCTTTGTTGTTTACTGTACCTAGGTTACAGTATTGGTGAGATTCTTTGTTGTTTAGTTGTGGCTGTGTACTCTATTTGTAAGATTCTTTGTTGTTTACTGTAGCTGGGTTACAGTATTGGTAAGATTCATTGTTATTTAGTGGTGGCTGTGTACTCTATTTGTTACATTGTTTGTTTTTTAGTGGTGGCTGTGTACACTTTAGGTAAGATTCTTTATTGTTATGTGGTGGCTGTGTACTCTATTTGTAAGATTCTTTGTTGTTTACTGTAGCTGGGTTAGAGTATTGGTAAGATTCATTGTTATTTAGTGGTGGCTGTTTACTCTATTCGTAAGATTCTTTGTTGTTTAATGGTGGCTGTGTACACTTTAGGTAAGATTCTTTGTTGTTATGTGGTGTCTGTGTACTCTATTTGTAAGATTCTTTGTTGTTTAGTGTAGCTGGGTTACAGTATTGGTAAGATTCATTGTTCTTTAGTGGTGGCTGTGTACTCTATTTGTAAGATTCTTTGTTGTTTAGTGGTGGCTGTGTACTCTATTTGTAACATTCTTTGTTGTTTACTGTACCTAGGTTACAGTATTGGTGAGATTCTTTGTTGTTTAGTGGTGGCTGTGTACTCTATTTGTAAGATTCTTTGTTGTTTAGTGCTGGCTGTGTACTCTATTTGTAAGATTCTTTGTTGTTTACTGTAGCTGGGTTAAAGTAATGGTAAGATTCAATGTTATTTAGTGGTGGCTGTGTACTCTATTTGTTACATTGTTTGTTTTTTAGTGGTGGCTGTGTACACTTTAGGTAAGATTCTTTGTTGTTTAGTGGTGGCTGTGTACTCTATTTGTAAGATTCTTTGTTGTTTAGTGGTGGCGGTGTACTCTATTGCTTAGATTCTTTGTTTTGTATAGCGGTGGCGGTGCACTCTATTGGTAAGATTCTTAGCTCTTTAGTGGTGGCTGTGTACTCTATTGCTTAGATTTTTGGTTTTTAATCGTGGCGGTGTACTCTATCTGTAAGATTCTTTGTTGTTTAGTGATGGCTGTGTACTCTATCTGGAAATTTCGCTGTTTAACGATGGCGGTGTACTATATTGGTTAGATTTTTTGTTGTTTAGTGGTGCCTGGGTACGCTATTGGTAAGATTCTTTGTTGTTATGTGGTGGCTGTGTACTCTATTTGTAAGATTCTTTGTTGTTTACTGTAGCTATTTTACAGTATTGGTGAGATTCTTTGTTGTTTAGTTGTGGCTGTGTACTCTATTTGTAAGATTTTTTGTTGTTTAGTGGTGACTGTGTATTCTATTTGTAAGATTCTTTGTTGTTTAATGTAGCTGGGTTAGAGTATTAGTAAGATTAATTGTTCTTTAGTGGTGGCTGTGTACTCTATTCGTAAGATTCTTTGTTGTTTAGTGGTGGCTGTGTACACTATTTGTAAGATTCTTTGTTGTTTACTGTAGCTAGGTTACAGTATTGGCGAGATTGTTTGTTCTTTAGTGGTGGCTGTGTACCTCTATTTGTAAAGATTCTTTGTTGTTTAGTGGTGGCTGTGTACTCTATTTGTAAGATCTTTTTGTTGTTTACTGTACCTAGGTTACAGTATTGGTGAGATCTTCTTTTTTAGTGGTGGCTGTGTACTTTATTGGTAAGTCTTGGTGTTTTTTCATGGTGTCTGAACACTCTATTGGTATGATGCTTGGTTAACTAGTGGTGGCTGTGTACTCTATTGGTAAGTTTCTTTGATGTTTTGTGGTGGCTGTTTACTTTATTGTTACGATTCTTTCTTGTTTAGTTGTGTCTGTGTACTCTTTTGTTAAGATTCTTTATTTAGTCTCACTGTGTACTCTATTGCTTAGATTCTTTGTTGTTTAGTGGTGGCGGTGCACTCTATTGGTAAGATTCTTGGCTGTTTAGTCGTGGCTGTGTTCTCTATTGCTTAGATTTTTTGCTTTTTATTGGTGGTTGTGTACTCTTTTGGTAAGATTCATTGTTGTTTAGTGGTAGCTGTGTATTGTGTTTGTTACATTCTTTGTTGTTTAGTGGTGGCGGTGTAATCTATTGGAAAGATTCTTTCTTGTTTATTGGAGCGGTGTATCCTATTTGGAAGATTCGTTGTTGTTTAGCAGTGGTTGTGTACTCAATTGGTAAGATTCTTGGTTAATGAGTGGTGGCTGTGTACTCTATTGGTAAGATTCTTTGTTGTTTAGCTTTGTGTGCTGTAATACTGTTTTGTTAAGATTCGTTATTTAGTCTCACTGTGTACTCTGTTGCTTAGATTCTTTGTTGTTTAGTGGTGGCTTAGTGTACTCTATTGCTTAAGATTCTTTGTTTTGTATAAGCGTTGGCGGTGCACTCTATTGGTAAGATTCTTAGCTCTTTAGTGGTGGCTGTGTACTCTATTGCTTAGATTTTTGGTTTTAATCGTGGCGGTGTACTCTATCTGTAGGCAAGATTCTTTGTTGTTTAGTGATGGCTGTGTGTACTCTATCTGGAAATTTCGCTGTTTAACGATGGCGGTGTATCATATTGGTTAGATTTTGTTGTTTAGTGGTGCCTGGGTACGCTATTGGTAAGATTCTTTGTTGTTATGTGTGGTGGCTGTGTACTCTATTTGTAAGATTCTTTGTTGTTTACTGTAGCTATTTTACAGTATTGGTGAGATTCTTTGTTGTTTAGTTGTGGCTGTGTACTCTATTTGTAAGATTTTTTGTTGTTTAGTGGTGACTGTGTATTCTACTTGTAAGATTCTTTGTTGTTGTTTAATGTAGCTGGGTTAGAGTATTAGTAAGATTAATTGTTCTTTTAGTGGTGGCTGTGTACTCTATTCGTAAGATTCTTTGTTGTTTAGTGGTGGCTGTGTACACTATTTGTAAGATTCTTTGTTGTTTACTGTAGCTAGGTTACAGTATTGGCAGAGTGTTTGTTCTTTAGTGGTGGCTGTGTACTCTATTTGTAAGATTTTTGTTGTTAAGTGGTGACTGTGTACTCTATTTGTAAGATTCTTTGTTGTTTACTGCACCTAGGTTACAGTATTGGTGAGATTCTTTGTTGTTTAGTTGGTGGCTATGTACTCTATTTGTAATATTCTTTGTTGTTTTTAGTGGTGGCTGTGTGTACTCTATTTGTAAGATTCTTTGTTGTTTACTGTAGCTGGGTTACAGTATTGGTAAGATTCATTGTTATTTAGTGGTGGCTGTGCACTCATTTGTTAAATTGTTTGTCTTTTAGTGGTGGCTGTGTACACTTTAGGTAAGATTCTTTGTTGTTATGTGGTGGCTGTGTACTCTATTTTGTAAGATTCTTTGTTGTTTAGTGTAGCTGGGTTACAGTATTGGTAAGATTCATTGTTCTTTAGTGGTGGCTGTGTACCTATTTTGTAAGATTCTTTGTTGTTGTTTGTAGTGGTGGCTGTGTACTCTATTTGTAAGATTCTTTTGTTGTTTACTGTACCTAGGTTACAGTATTGGTGAGGTTGTTTGTTGTTTAGTTGTGGCTGTGTACTCTATTTGGAAGATGTTTTGTTGTTTACTGGGTGACTGTGTACTCTATTTGTAAGATTCTTTGTTGTTTACTGTAGCTAGGTTACAGTATTGGTAAGATTATTTGTTGTTTAGTGGTGGCTGTGTACTCTATTTGTAAGATTCTTTGTTGTTTAGTTGTGGCTGTGTACTCTATTTTGTAAGATTCTTTGTTGTTGCTTACTGTAGCTGGGTTACAGCATTAATGAGGTCATTGTTCTTTAGTGGTGTGTGGTTACTCTATTTGTAAGATTCTTTGTTCTTTAGTTCATTGGCTGTGTACTCTATTTGTAACATTCTTTGTTGTTTACTGTACCTAGGTTACAGTATTGGTGAGATTCTTTGTTGTTTAGTTGTGGCTGTGTACTCTATTTGTAAGATTCTTTGTTGTTTACTGTAGCTGCAAGTATTGGTAAGATCCATTGTTATTTAGTGGTGGCTGTGTACTCTATTTGTTACATTGTTTGTTTTTAGTGGTGGCTGTTATTACACTTTAGGTAAAGATCTTTATTGTTATGTGGTGGCTGTGTACTCTATTTGTAAGATTCTTTGTTGTTTACTGTAGCT